>NC_089013.1:272677-346298 GCF_963932015.1 Anas acuta | reverse complement strand
CTATCGCGACCGACGTCTGGGGGGGGGGGGGGGGGGGCCACAAAAATTACAAAAAAAAAAATAACACCAAAAAAAAAAAAAACTCGAAAATACATTAAAAAATAAAAATATGGCAGGAGGCAGCCCCGGCTGCGCCCCGGGGGCAGCACCCAAAGGTGACGGCGGGGGGGGGGGGGGGGGCAGATGGATGGGGGGGGGGGGGCACAGAAATTGGGGGGGGGGTGGGCAGTGGAAAATGGGGAGAAAAAAGGGGAAGCCGGGGGCGTGGATCCCCCAACCGCGTGGCGAGGGGAAAAAAAAAAAACAACAAAAAACAGAAATAAGACGTTTTTTGGGTGGTTTTGGGTTGGTGTTTTTGGCAGGCGGGCGGCGGGGGGGGGATTGTTTTGGTTCCCCCCCCCCCCCGGCACGGTGCCGGGGGATTAGGCGGGAGCGTGACCCCGGCGGCGGCACCGCGCCACCACCCCCCCCCCCCCCGACCCCCCCACAGCCTCACCGGCCTCACATCTACCCGGGGGGGTCCCCAATTGACCCCCCCCCGCCCGGCCTCACTGGCCTCTGGCCTCTGATTTACCCAGGGGGGGTCCCAAATTGACCCCCCCCCCAGCACAGCCTCGCTGGCCTCTGGCCTCCTCCGGGCATTGATTTTCCTGGGGGGGGGTCCCCAATTGACCCCCCACGGCCTTGCTGTTCTCCAGCCTCTGATTTACCCAGGGGGGGTCCCAAATTAACTCCCCCCCCCCCCCCCCCGCCCGGCCTCACTGGCCTCTGGCCTCCTCTGATTTACCCAGGGGGGGTCCCAAATTGACCCCCCCCCCCCCCCAGCACAGCCTCGCAGGCCTCTGGCCTCCTCCGGGCATTGATTTTCCTGGGGGGGGGGTCCCCAATCGACCCCCCCACGGCCTTGCCGTCCTCCAGCCTCCGATTTACCCAGGGGGGGTCCCAAATTAACTCCCCCCCCCCCCCCCCCCCGGCACAGCCTTCTTGACCTCCAGCCTCTAATTTACCTGGGGGGGTCCCAAATTGACACCCCCCCCCCCCCAGCACAGACTCACTGGCCTCTGGCCTCCAATTTACCCGGGGGGGGGGGGTCCCAAATTGACCCCCCCTGACCCAGCCTCACTGGCCTCTGATTTACCCGGGGGGGTCACCAAATGACCCCCCACTGCGGCCTCTTTTGGGGTACCCAGAGCCTCGGGGGGGGGGGTTTGAGCTCGGCCGCTGTTTTGGGGTCAAAAAGGGGAAAACGCGCTGTGGGACGGAGCGGTTGGGAAACCCATCGCGGGCGGGAGGGGTTGTGCAAAGCGCTCGTTGCTTTTTGGGGTGAAAGCCGGGGGAAACGGGGCCCGCTGCGGTTGGAAACCGCGGGGTTGGTTTCGCGCCCGTTTTTTTTGGGGCTAAAACCCAGCATTGGGGCGTTTCCGGGAGGATTTTGGGGTGCGGCCCTCCCCGAGGCCACGTCCCCCCTGTTCCATCCCTTTTTGGGGCTGCTGACGATGCTGGATTCGGGCAAAAATCCCCCAAATCCTCACCCAAACAGGGGGGGTGCTGCATTTCCCTCTGACCTCCCCCAAAATCGCTCCAGATAACCCCAAATCCTGCATTTTTCACCCCAGAACCAGCCGGGCTCCAGCAAAGCCCTAAAATCCCCCATAAATTGTGTTTTTTTGTTGTTGCCTGGGACTTGGTGCCCTCTGATGCCATAAATAAAAGCGAAAACCCCTCAAAAAGCTGTTTTCCAGGCTTTCTGCAAGCACATGGCTGCACCGCTCTCCAAAAGCCGCTTTTTTGCCCCAATTTACACAGGGCTGGGATGGAAGCGGGTGACCGGTATTTGCCGGGCGAAACCTGCAGAGTCTTTTTGGGATAAAAAAGCCAAAAAGCCTTCCAGGCTTCCAAGAATGGGGGAAATGCCCCAAAAATGACGTTTCTGGTGCTTTTTTTTTTTTTTTATTTTATTCTTTTTCGGGTGCTGTGGGTGCCAGCGGCAGAGGAGACCCCGGCTGCGGCTGCTTGGTTTTATTCTTGCGAGTTTTGCCCCCAAAAAGTTGGGGTTTGATGCTTTTTACACCCCTCATCTTCCCTGCCCCAAAGGCACCATGTGAGGTGGTTGGTTTTGGGTTAAGAACTGCCGTAAAAAGGAAAAAGGGTGCATTTGAGCCATCCTGCATGGGTCTACCGCCCATTTTTCACCCAAAAAGGGACAGATTGGGGAAAAAAAGCCCCAAAGCTCATTCCTGATGGCGGGTGCTGGCGCGTTCCCGTTCCTGGGGCTTTTTGGGGTGTAATGGGGGCAACTGAAGGCGCCTCGGGGCGCTGTGGAGTCCTATGGGGTGCTGTGGGGCACCTCAGGGTGCTGTGGGGGCTGTTGTGGGCCCCTTGGGGTGCTTTGGGACTTCCCGGGGACCACTTGGGGTGCTTTGGGGCCTCTTGGGGTGATCTGGGGGCACCTCAGGGTGCTGTGGGGGCAATTGAAAGCCCCTTGGGGTGCTTTGGGACTTCCCAGGGACCCCTTGGGGTGATTTGGGGCACCTCAGGATGCTTCAGGGCCCCATAGGGTGCTTTGGGGCCGCTTGGGGTGCTGCGGGGGCACCTTTGGGTGCCGCCCCCACCCCTCAGGCGGCCGTGTCCCCGCAGACGGAGACGAGGAGCTGCTGCGGGGCCTCGAGGGGGCCCTGGGGGTGAAGAAGAAGAAGCGGGGCCCCCGCAAGCAGAAGGAGAACAAACCCGGCAAGCCACGGAAACGGAAAAAATTGGTGAGGGGGGGGGGGGGGGTCCCGGCATTTTCGGGGGGGGGGGGGGGGGGTTCTGGGATTTGGGAGGGGGTGTCCTGGGATTTGGGGGGGGGTCTCAGTGTGACCGTCTCTCCGGGGGGGGTCTCGGGGTGCAGGTGAGCGAGGATGAGTTCGAGTCGGAGCGCGACGAGTACCGGGAGAAGTCGGAGAGCGGCGGCAGCGACTACGGCGGCGTGGCCAAGAAGAAGCGGCGGAAGCACCGCGAGAAGAAGGAGAAGAAGACGAAGCGGCGGAAAAAGATGGACGAGGAGGGGGGGCAGAAGGTGAAGGTATGGCCGGGGGGGGGGCGGGGGCGCGCTGGGGGCCCTGGGGAGCCCCACAACCCCTTTGGATCCCCTTGGGGTCCTGGTGACTGTTTTGGGGCCCGTGGGGTCCCTGCATCCATGGTGGATCCCGTTGGGGTCCCGATGGGCCATGGGTTTCTCCCCACCCATTTGGATCCCACTGGGGTCCCGGTGCCCGTTTTGGGACCCATCAGGTCCCCCAACCCCTTTGGATCCCATTGGGGTCCCCATGACCATTTTGGGGCCCATGGGGTCCCTGTACCCATGGTGGATCCCTTCGGGGTCCCGATGGGCCATGGGTTTCCCCTCACCCATTTGGATCCCACTGGGGTCCCGGTGCCCGTTTTGGGACCCATCAGGTCCCCCAACCCCTTTGGATCCCATTGGGGTCCCCATGACCATTTTGGGGCCCATGGGGTCCCTGTACCCATGGTGGATCCCTTTGGGGTCCCGATGGGCCATGGGTTTCCCCCCACCTGTTTAGATCCCATTGGGATCCCAGTGCCCATTTTGGGACCCATGGGGTCCTCTCATCCCGTTTGGATCCTGTTGGGGTCCCCATGACCGTTTTGGGGCCCTGGGGTCTCCCCAACCCCTTTGGATTCCATTGGGGTCCCAGTGCCCATTTTGGGACCCATAAGGTTTCCCCCAACCTGTTTGGATCCCATTGGGGTCCCGGTGACCATTTCATGGCCCATGGCTTTCCCCCCACCCGTTTGGATCCCGTTGGGGTCCCCATGACCATTTTGGGGCCCATGGGGGTCCCGGTGCCTGTGTTTTGGCCTTTGGGGTCCCTACACCCATGGTGGATCCCATTGGAATTCCAGCACCTATGGTGGGTCTCATGGGGTTCCTGGTGCCCCTTTCAGACCCCATGGGATCCCTGCACCCATTTGGATCCCATTGGGGTCCCCGTTCCCATTTCAGACCCCACGGGGTCCCCCCACCCTCATTACACCCCATGGGGTCCCGCTGCCCTTGCCCTTTCTGTCCCCACCCCCGTCCTTGTCCCCGTGCCCGTTTCTGACTCGCTCCCCTTCTCTCGCTCTCGCCGCCGCTGGTGCCACCCCCTGTCCCCATCCCTGTCCCCATCCCTGTCCCCGTCCCCGTCGGGCGCAGCCGGTGGAGCAGAAGTCGTCGGCGCAGCTGCTGGGCGCCTGGGGGCTGGAGGACGTGGACCACATCTTCACCGAGGAGGACTACCACACGCTCACCAACTACAAGGCCTTCAGCCAGTTCATGAGGTGGGGGCTGGGGCTGGGGGCGCCTCGGGGTGCTGGGGGGGGGGCAGGGGAAGGCTCCTCGGGGAGGTTTTTGGGTACCTCGGGGTGCTGCGGGGGGACCTCGGGGGGGTTTGGGGGCAATTGGAGGCACCTCAGGGTGTTTTGGGGCACCTTGGGGTTTTCTGGGGGGCAACTGAAGGCACCTTGGGGTGCTGGGGGGCACCTTGGGGTGCTTTGGGGCACTTTGGGGTGCTGTGGGGCCCCTTGGGGTGGCTTTGGGAGCTCTCAGGTGCCCCTTTGTGGTGCTTTGGGGTCAGGTGAAGTTACCTGGGGTGATTTGGGGCACCTCGGGGTGGTGTAGGGGCAGTTGAAGGCTTCATGGGGTGCTGTTGGGACGCCTTGGGGTGCTTTGGGGGCCATTGAAGGCACCTCAGGGCGTGTTGGGGTACCTTGGGGTGCTGTGGGACTTCTCAGTGACGCCTTGGGGTGTTTTGGGGCACCTCAGGGTGTTTTGGGAGCTCCCACAGGTCCTTTGGGGTGCTTTGGGGGCAGTTGAAGGCACCTTGGAGTGCTTTGGGGTTTCCTAAGGACCCCTCGGGGTGTTTTAGGGCACCTCGGGGTGCTGCAGGGACTTCTCGATGACCCCTCGGGGTGCTTTGGGGCCCCTCGGGGTGCTTTGGGACTCCTTGAGGACCCCTCGGGGCGTTTTGGGGCGCTTTGGGATGCTCCGTGCGCCACCACGGTCCCTTTGGGGCGCCCCGGGGTAGCTCTTTTCGGGGTGGGGTCTCCACGGGCAGCCCCCGGTGGGGTTCCCAGCCCCGCTGCCGCTCGCTCGCAGGCCCCTGATCGCCAAGAAGAACCCCAAAATCCCCATGTCCAAGATGATGACCATCCTGGGGGCCAAGTGGAGGGAGTTCAGCGCCAACAACCCCTTCAAGGGCTCCGCCGCCGCCGTGGCCGCCGCCGCCGCCGCCGCTGCCGCCGCCGTGGCCGAGCAGGTGTCGGCCGCCGTCGCCGCCGTCGCCCCCGAGGCGCCGCCACCGCCCCTGCGCAAGGCCAAGACCAAGGAGGGGAAAGGTGAGCGGCACCCCGGGGACCCTCCGTGCTGGGGACAAGGTGACGGGACCCCCAGGGACCCTCCGTGGTGGGGACAAGGCACTGGGACCCCCGGGGACCCTCCATGTTGGGGACAAGGTGACAGGACCCCCGGGGACCCTCCGTGGTGGGGACAAGGTGACAGGACCCCCAGGTCATCTCCATGTTAGGGACGAGACCCCAGGACCCCCAGGTCTCCTCCCTGTTGGGGACAAGGTGCCAGTACCTTTGGGGACCCGTCCTGTTGGGGACAAGGTGCTGGGACCCATTGGTCCCATCCATGTTGGGGACAAGGCACTAGGACCCCCGGGGACCGTCCGTGTTGGGGACAAGGTGACGGGACCCCCAGGTCATCTCCATGTTAGGGACGAGACCCCAGGACCCCCAGGTCTCCTCTCTGTTGGGGACAAGGCACAAGGACCTTTGGGGACCCTCTGTGGTGGGGACAAGGTGAAGGGCCCCTTAGGTCACCTCCGTGTTGGGGACAAGGCGCTGGGACCCTTGGGTTCCCTTCTTCTTGGGGACAAGGCGCCAGGACCCCCGGGGACCCTGCATGTTGGGGACAAGGCCCCAGGACCCCCAGGTCACCTCCCTGTTGGGGACAAGGTGCCAGTACCTTTGGGGACCTGTCCTGTTGGGGACAAGGTGCTGGGACCCATTGGTCCCATCCATGTTGGGGACAAGGCACTAGGACCCCTGGGTCACCTCCCAGTTGGGGACAAAGATGCCAGGACCCCCAGGGTCTCCTCTGTCTTGGGGACAGGGTGAAGGGACCCTGGGTCACCTCCACCCTGGGGACAAGGTGCCAGGATCCCTGGGGACCCTTCATGTTGGGGACAAGGATGCCAGGACCACAGGGTCACCTGGTTGGGGACAAGGTGTCAGGACCCCAGGGTCCCCTTCCTACTGGGGACAAGGTGCTGGGACCCTTTGGTCCCCTTCTGGTTGGGGACAAAGTGCCAGGACCCCCGGGTCCCCATCGGGGACAACATACCGAGACCCCAGGGTCCCCTCCCAGTTGGGGACATGGTTCCAGGACCTGTTGGTCCCCTCCCTTTTGGGGACAAGGCTCCAGAACCCCAGGTCCCCTCCCAATTGGGGACACAGTTCTAGGGCCCTGGGTCCCCTCCCCATTGGGGACAATGTTCCAAGACCCCAATGTCCCCTCCCTGTTGGGGACAAAGTTCCAGGACCCGTTGGTCCCCTCCTGTTTGGGTACAAGATGCCAGGACCCCGCATCCCCTCCCCGTTGGGTACAACCTTCTGACACCTCAAGGTCCCCTCCCCATTGGGGACAAGGCTCCAGGTCCCCCCCCCCTTGGTTGGGGACAGGAGCCTTGGGGACAGCGCTGTCCCCTGGCAGGGCCCGGGCACAAGAAGCGCAGCAAGAGCCCGCGGGTGCCGGAGCTGAAGCGGAAGCTGAAGGGCAAGAAGATGGCACCGCTCAAGATCAAGCTGGGCGTCCTCGGCGGCAAGCGCAAGAAGAGCAGCTCGGTACGGCCCCGCTGTCCCCTGCTGTCCCCTGCTGTCCCCTGCTGTCCCCACTGGTGGCACCCGGCCCCGTGGGTGGCACCCAGAGGTGTCCCCACGTCCCCTTCTCGCCCTCTGGTGTCCCCACGTGGTGGAATCTAACCCCTCGGGTGGCACCCCCAGGTGTCCCCCAGCCCCTCCTCGCCCTCAGGTGGCACCCAGAGGTGTCCCCACGTCCCCTCCTCGCCCTCAGGTGGCACCCAGAGGTGTCCCCACGTCCCCTCCTCACCCTCAGGTGGCACCCAGAGGTGTCCCCGTGTCCCCTTCTAACCCTTGGGTGGCACCCAGAGGTGTCCCTGCATTCCCTCCTCGCCCTCGGGTGTCCCCAGGTGGCGGCACCTGACCCCTCCTCACCCTGTGGTGTCACCCAGAGGTGTCCCCGAGCCCCTCCTCACCCTCAGGTGTCCCCACGTGGTGGAATCTAACCCCTCGGGTGTCACCCAGAGGTGTCCCCGAGCCCCTCCTCACCCTCTTGGTGTCCCCAGGTGGTGGCATCTGACCCTACATCCCCTCCTCACCCTCTTGGTATCACCCAGAGGTGTCCCCCAGCCCCTCCTCACCCTCAGGTGTCCCCACATGGTGGCACCCAGCCCCTCAGGTGTCACCCAGAGGTGTCCCCACATCCCCTTCTCACCCTTGAGTGTCACCCAGAGGTGTCCCCGAGCCCCTCCTCACCCTCTTGGTGTCCTCAGGTGGTGGCACCCGACCCCATGTCCCCTCCTTACCCTCGGGTGTCACCCAGAGGTGTCCCCACGTCCCCTCCTCACCCTCAGGTGTCACCCAGAGGTGTCCCCCACCCCCTGCCATCCCCCCGCAGCGTCCCCCAACCCCATCTCCCCTCACCACCCCCCCACAGCCCCGTGCCCCCCATTCCCCCCAGTGCCCCCCACTCCCCCCAGTGCCTCCCAGTGTCCCCAGTGTCCCCGTCCCGTTGCAGAGCGAGGACGCGGGGGAGGCGGAGGAGGAGTCGGACGCGGAGAGCTCGAGCGTGCACAGCGCCTCGGCGCGCTCCGACCCCGCCGCCCGCATCAAGAAGCTGAAGCGGGGCCGCCCCGGCCGCAAGAAGAAGAAGGGTGAGTGGCCCCCGGCCCCGAGCGCCACCTCCCCGTCCTCCCCCCCCCCCCGTCCCCTCGTCCCTCCCCGTGCCCTCCTCCCCCACCCCCTCCCCGTCTTGTCCCCTCCCTGGGTGACGCCGCCGCCGTCTCTCCTTGCAGCCCCCTGCACCGTCCTCAACCGGGAGCGCGGCCCCGCGGGGACGGGCGCTGTGCCCGCACACGGTGAGAGCCCCCTCGCTGTCCCCACGTTGTCCCCACGGCGTCCCCAAAGCCGAGGGGCCACCCTGGAGCAAGGGGCGCCCCCCCCATCTCCTGGGTTTGGGGCTGGGGGTCCCCCGGGTCCCCCTCCACACCGTCCGGCCGGGGGCTCTCCCTTGTCCGTGTCCCCATTGTCCCCATGTCCCTGTGTCCTGATGTCCGGGTGTCCCCAGGTGTCCCCACCATCTGTCCCCGCTGTCCCCATCCCCGCTGCCCCTCGTGTCCTGATGTCCCCATCCCCATTGTCCCCATGTCCCTGCCTCCATGTCCCCACCAACTCTCCCTGGTGCCCCCCTGTCCCTTGTGTCCCAAAATCTGACCTTACCCCTAGGTGCTCCTGTCCCCAGGTGTCCCCCAGTGCCCATGGTGGCCCCATTGACCGCGGTGTCCCCACCCGTGTCCCTGTCCCCTCTCCCAATCCCAGTCCCTGTCCCCATCCATGTCCCTATCCCCATCCTGCCTCCGTCCCAATCCTGTCCTTTCCATGTCCCTGTCCCCATCCTGTCCCTGTCCCCTTCCTCTCCCCATCCCTTTCCCCATCCCCTGTCCCCATCCTTGTCCCCATCCCAGTCCTAATCCTGTCCCAATCCTGTCCCCATCCATGTCCTCTTCCCCATCTTGTCCCCATCCCCATCCTGTCCCTGTCCCCATCCCTGTCCCCATCCTCTCCCCATCCTGTCCCCATCCCCATCCCAACCCCATTCCCCATCCCCAGTGTTCCCAGTGCCCCGTCCCCCCACTGTCCCCAGCGTCCCCATCCCCCTGTCCCCACACCCCCATCCCAGTGTCCCCATCCCCCCACCCCCATCCCAATGTCCCCATCCCCCTGCCCCCATCCCCCTGCTCCCATTCCTCTGCCCCCATCCCCCTCCCCCCTTCCCCCCACCCCCATCCCTCCACCCCCCACCCTCTCTGTCCCCACGCCCCCCCCCCCGCCCCGTGTCCCCTGGGGCTCGGTGGCAGCGGGCGGTGCTGTCCCCGCAGGCCCGGGGCCGGAGGAGGACGGGGACGGCTACGAGACCGACCACCAGGACTACTGCGAGGTGTGCCAGCAGGGGGGGGAGATCATCCTGTGCGACACCTGCCCCCGCGCCTACCACCTCGTCTGCCTCGACCCCGAGCTCGACCGCGCGCCCGAGGGGCGCTGGAGCTGCCCCCACTGCGTGAGTGGCGACGGGAGGGGGGCTTGGGGGGGCCCTGCGGTGGGTTGGGGGTGGTCTAGGGGCATCCGGGGGGTGTCTGGGGGGCCTTGGGGGTGGTTTAGGGGTCCCTGGGGGAGTCTCTGTGTTGGGCTGGGGGCTTTGGGGGTGGTCTGGGGGTGTCCAGGGGGTCCCCGAGGCAGTTTGGGGGTCCCTGAGGGAGTTTGGGGGACCCTGGGGGTGGTTTAGGGGTCCCTGGGGGAGTCTCTGTGTTGGGTTGGGGGCTTTGGGGGTGGTCTGGGGGTGTCCAGGGGGTCCCCAAGGCAGTTTGGGGGTCCCTGAGGGAGTTTGGGGGACCCTGGGGGTGGTTTAGGGGTCCCTGGGGGAGTCTCTGTGTTGGGTTGGGGGTTTTGGGGGTGGTCTGGGAGCATCCAGGGGGTCGCTGAAGGAGTTTGGGGGGCTCTGGGGGGGTCTCTCTGTTGGGTTGGGGTTGTCCAGGGGGGCCCTGAGGGAGTCTGGGGGGGCCTGGGGGTGGTTTAGGGGACCCTGGGGGGGTCTCTGTGTTGAGTTGGGGGTGGTTTAGGGGTCCCTGAGACAGTTTGGAGGACCCTGGGGGCAGTTTAGGGGTCCCTGGGGGGGTCTTTGTGTTGGGTTGGGGGTGGTTTAGGGGTCCTCGAGGCAGTTTGGGGGTCCCTGAGGGAGTTTGGGGGACCCTGGGGGTGGTTTAGGGGACCCTGGGGGGGTCTCTGTGTTGAGTTGGGGGTAGTTTAGGGATCCCAGAGACAGTTTGGAGGACCTTGGGGGCAGTTTAGGGGTCCCTGGGGGGGTCTTTGTGTTGGGTTGGGGGTGGTTTAGGGGTCCTCGAGGCAGTTTGGGGTGCCCTGAGGGAGTTTGAGGGACACTGGGAGTGGTTTAGGGGTCCCTGGGGGGGTTTCTATGTTGGGTTGAGGGCTTTGGGGGTGGTCTGGGGGCATCTGGGGGTCCCTGAGGGAGTTTGGGGGACACTGGGGGGTCTCTGTGTTGGGTTGGGGGTAGTTTGGGGGTCCCTGGGGGAGTTTGGGGGTCCCTGGGGGGGTCTCTGCATTGGGTTGGGGATGCTGGGGGTCTCTGGGGTGTCCAGGTGACCCTTAGGGGCGTTTGGGGGTACCTGGGGGGGGGGTCTCATGGGAAGTTTGAGGATCCTGGGGGGGGGTCTGTGCATCATCCCATGGGGACTGAGAGACCCTGGGGGAGCTCAGGGGTCCCTGGGGGGCGGGAGGTTCCTTCGGGGGGGTCACTGGAGGTCCCTGGGGGGGGTCACCGGGAGTCCCTGGGGGGTCCCTGGGGAGCTCAGAGGGTCTGGGGGGTCCCCCGGAGGCCCCTCAGGACATCCCCAGCCGGTTTGGGGTCCCTGGGAGCGGTCTGGGGGCTCGGGGGGGGGTTCCTGACACCTCACTTGATGCCCCCCCCAGGAGAAGGAGGGGGTGCAGTGGGAGGCGAAGGAGGAGGAGGAGGAGTACGAGGAGGAGCTGGAGGAGGAAGGCGAGAAGGAGGAGGAGGACGACCACATGGAGTACTGCCGCGTCTGCAAGGATGGCGGCGAGCTGCTGTGCTGCGACGCCTGCATCTCCTCCTACCACATCCACTGCCTCAACCCCCCCCTGCCCGAGGTCCCCAACGGGGAGTGGCTCTGCCCCCGCTGCACGGTACGGGGGGGACGGGGACGGGGAGCGGGTGGGGACGGGATGGGGATGGGATGGGAATAGGGACAGGGATGGGACAGGGATGGGGACAGGGATGGGACAAGGATGGGGATGGGATGGGGACAGGATGGGGATGGGATGGGGACAGGGATGGGGATGGGAATAGGGACAGGGATGGGACCAGGATGGGGACAGGGATGGGACAAGGATGGGGATGGGATGGGGACAGGATGGGGATGGGATAGGGACAGGATGGGGATGGGAATAGGGACAGGGATGGGACAAGGATGGGGATGGGATGGGGACGGGGACGGGGATGGGATGGGGATGGGAATAGGGACAGGGATGGGACCGGGATGGGGACAGGGACAGGGACGGGGATGGGGATGGGGACAGGGATGGGACAGGGATGGGGACAGGAACGGGGAGGGGATGGGGATGGGGACAGGGATGGGACAGGGATGGGGACAGGAACGGGGAGGGGATGGGACAAGGACAGGACGGGGATGGGGATGGGGACAGGGATGGGAACAGGGATGGGACAAGGATGGGGATGGGATGGGGACAGGATGGGGATGGGATGGGGACAGGATGGGGATGGGAATAGGGACAGGGATGGGACCGGGATGGGGACAGGGACAGGGATGGGGATGGGGATGGGATTGGGAACAGGGATAAGGAGCAGATGGAGCTGGGGACAGGATGGGGATGGGGACATGGGGATGGGGACGGGGACAGGATGGGAACAGGGATGGGGATTGGATGGGGATGGGACAGGATGGGGACAAGGAAGGGGATGGGGACAGGACAGGGAGTGGATGGGGATGGGATGGGAATAGGGACAGGGATGGGACAGGGATGGGGACAGGGATGGGGATGGGATGAGAATGGGGACAAGGAGAGGGAGCGGATTGGGATGGGGGCAGGATGGGGATGGGGAGGTGACGGGATGGGGACAGGGACAGGGAGGGGATGGGGATGGGATTGGGACAGGGATAAGGAGCAGATGGAGCTGGGGACAGGATGGGGATGGGGACATGGGGATGGGGACAGGGACAGGATGGGGACAGGACAGGGATGGGATGGGGACAGGGACAGTGACAGGGTGGGGACAGGGCAGGATAACGGGGACAGGGATGGGATGGGGACAGGCAAGGGGCATGCTGGGGACAGACACAGCGATGGTTTGGGGTTGGGGACAGGGACAGGGACCTGCTGGGGACAGGGACAGGATGGGGACAGGGCCGGGGCCAGGATGGGGACGCAGTGGGGACAGGGTGGGGCCGGGGGGGTGACGTCCCCTGCGCCCCAACGCCGCTGTCCCCGCAGTGCCCGGTGCTGAAGGGGCGGGTGCAGAAGATCCTGTACTGGCGGTGGGGGGAGCCGCCCCCCCCCGTGGCCGTGCCCCCCCCCGAGGGGCCCCCCGAGGGCCCCCCCAAGGTGCTGCAGGGCCGCTCGGAGCGAGAGTTCTTCGTCAAGTGGGTGGGGCTGTCCTACTGGCACTGCTCCTGGATCAAGGAGCTGCAGGTACCGGGTGACGGGTGTCCCGGGGGGGTGGGGACACCCCTGAGGGGGGGCTGGGTGGCGTGGGGACACCCCCGGGGGGACCTGGGGGACAGGGACACCCCTGAGGGTATTCTGGGGGGCATGGGGACACCCCTGGGGGGGATCTGGGGGGCGTGGGGACACTCCTGGGTGTGGCCTGGGGGACAGGGACACCCCTAGGGGTGGTCTGGGGGACATGGGGACACCCTGGGGGGGATCTGGGGGGCGTGGGAACACCCCCAGGGGGACCTGGGGGGTGTGGGGACAGCCCCAGGGGTGGCCTGGGGGACAGGGACAGCCCCCAAGTGGCCTGGGGGACATAGGGACACTCCTAGGGGTGGCCTGGGGAACATGGGGACATCCCTGGGGGTGGCCTGGAATATGGGGGCACCTCCCTGAGTGGCCTTGGGGACATGGGGACACTTCTGGGGGTGTCCTGGGGGACATGGGGACATCACCCAAGTGGCCTGGGGGACATAGGGACACTCCAGGGCATGGCCTGGGGGACACGGGGACACCCTTAGGGGTGCCCTGGGGGACACAGGGACACCCCCTAAGTGGCTGGAGGGGGACACTGGGACTGGGGCTGTCCCCCTGTGACCAGCCGGGGATAATGGGGACACCCCGAGTGGCAGAGGGGACAGGGCCACCCCTGTGACCACCCTAGGGGACAAGGGACCCCCCTGTGCCCACCGTGAGGAGCGACACGGGACAGGGCCCCCCCACGGGGGGGGGACATGGGGCCACCCGAGGGGACAGTGAGAGCACCCTGGGGGCACCCCGGGGACGCGCTGTGACCGAGGACACCCCCAGCACCCCCTCGGGGGCCATCAGGGTGTCCCCCGCGCCCCCCAAAAACTAACCTTGTGTGTCCCCCCCCCCCCAGCTGGAGATCTTCCACCTGGTGATGTACCGCAACTACCAGCGCAAGAACGACATGGACGAGCCCCCCCCCCTGGACTACGGCTCCGGGGACGACGACGCCAAGAGCGAGAAGCGGGGCCGCAGCCAGGACCCCCTCTACGGGGGCATGGAGGAGCGCTTCTACCGCTACGGCATCAAGCCCGAGTGGATGACGGTGCACCGCATCATCAACCACAGGTGGGGGGGGGGGATTTGGGGGGGTTTGGGGGGGTTTTGGGGGAGTTTGGGGGGTTTTAGGGGGATTTAGGGGGTTTTAGGGGGATTTAGGGGGGTTGGGGATAAGGGGATGCTTTGGGGGCTGCTGGATGCTGATGGTTTTGGAGGTTTTGGGGATAACTTCAGGGGCTGCTGGACAGCCCTAGTGCCTGGGGGTGACCCCCAGCACCCCTGGGTGTTCTCCTACACCCATGGGTGCTCCCACCCCGAAAGGGGGACTTGGGGACACTGCTGGAGGCTCTGGGGACGAGGGGACACTTTGGAGGCCGCTGGATGTTGGTGGAGGTTTGGGGGATAACTTCAGGGGCTGCTGGACACCCTCAGTGCCTGGGGGTGACCCCCAGCACCCTTGGGTGCCCCCCTACACCTGTGGGTGCCCCAAATTGGAGGGTTGGGGTGACATCAGGCGACACGGGGGATTTGGGGACGCATCTGGAGGCTTTGGGGACAAGGGGAAACTTCAGGGGCTGCTGGACACCCTCAGTGCCTGGGGGTGACCCCCAGCACCCATGGGTGCTCCCACCCCAAAGGGGGGGCTTGGGGTGACATCAGCACAGGACTTCTGGGGGGTTTGGGGACACTGCTGGTGCCTTTGGGGACAATCGGCAACTTTGGGGGCTCCTGGACACCCCCAGCACCCATGGGTGACCCCCAGTGCCTGGGGGTGCCCCCTCCCCAAATCTGAGCAGGGTTTGGGGACACCCCTGGGGATGCCCCTCGCACCCTTGGGTGCCCCCCAGCTGCCCCTGGGCAGCCCCAAAATCCTGAGTGTCCCTGTCCCTGGTGTCCCGGACTCCAGTGTCCCCTCAGGGTGTCCCCATGTCCCCGCCAGGTGTTCCCTGGTGTCCCCATGTCCCCCCCCCCCCGTCTCCCAGCCCTCTGGCCGCGTGTCCTCAGGTGACCCCGTGTCCCCAGATGCCCTCTTCTGCCTGCCCGTGGCCTTGTCCCCGTGGCCTTGTCCCCGTGTGACCCCTCTGTCACCGCCTGTCCCCGGGCGACCCCAGTGCTGGGTGTCACCCGGCTGTCACCCGGCATGTCCCCGCTGGCGGCGGTGGCAGTGGGTGACCCCTGGTGGCCCTGTGGCGCCCGCCACCCAACCCCGGGGCCTGGCTGCCACCCGTGGCACGGGGGGATCCCCGCTGTCCCCCATGGGTGCCTCGTGTCCCCTGTGGGTGCCTCATGTCACCCGTGGGTGCCCACTGTCCCCATGGGTGCCTGCTGCCACCTGTGGGACCTTGTTGTCCCCATGGGTGCCCCACTGTCCCCATGGGTGCCGCATTGTCCCCATAATTGTCCCACTGCCCCCACAGGTGCCTGTTGTCCCCTTGGGTGCCTCATTGTCCCCATGGGTGCTTGCTGTCACCAATGGGTGCTCACTGTCCCCTTGGGTACCTGCTGTCACCTGTGGTACCTTCTTGTCCCCGTGGGTGCCCCACTGTCCCCACAGGTGCCTCGTTATCCCCATGGGTACCCCACTGTCCTTATGGGTGCTTGCTGTCACCCATGGGTGCTCACTGTCCCCTGGGATACCTGCTGTCACCTGTGGTATCTTCTTGTCCCCATGGGTGTCCTGTTGTCCCCACAGTTGTCCCATTGTCCCCACGGGTGCTCAGTTGTCCCTGTAGGTGCCCGTTGTCCCCATGGGTGCTCCCTGTCACCCAGGGGTGCTCACCATCCCCCTGGCTACCTGCTGCCACCTCTGCTGTCCCCATGGGTGCCCGTTGTCCCCCGGGGTCCCTGCTGTCACCTGCGATGCCTGATGCCACCCCCCTGCCCTGTGGGTGCCCTGTGCCTGATCCCCCTGGCTGCCTGGTGCCCCCCGGGTGCCCGCGGCCCCCCATGGGTTCCCGGTGCCCCTCCCCCTTGTGCCCGCTGCCCCCCCGGGTGCCCGGTGTCCCCCGGGTGCCCGGTGTGACAGCGTGCCGCGCAGCGTGGACCGCAAGGGGCAGTACCACTACCTGGTGAAGTGGCGCGACCTGCCCTACGACCAGGCCACCTGGGAGGAGGACGAGATGCCCATCCCCGACTACGACCTCCACAAACTGGCCTACTGGAAGCACCGGTGAGCCCGGGGACACCGGGGAGGGGGGGGGACACACCGGGAGAGGGGGGGGACACCAGGGGACGTGCCACGGGGGGACACGCGGCAGGGGAACGCGACACGGCGTGGGGAATGGGGGACGCGGGCGAGCCCCCGGGGGGACCAGAGCCACCAGGCTGTGGTCTCACCATGTCCCCCCCCCCCCCCAACGTGTCCCCTGTTGGCCCCCCCTCCCCGTTGTCCCCTCCCCGATGTCCCCAGGGAGGTGTTCATGGGGGAGGACCCGGCGCAGCCCCGGCGCTACAAGAAGAAGAAGAAGGAGACGCCGGGGGAGGGCCCCCCCGACTCCCCCACCAACGACGTGAGTGTGGGGCACCGCATGTGTCCCCCCCCCCCGTTGTCACCTGCGTGTCCCCCCCCAGTCACCTGCATGTCTCCCCCTATCACCTGGACATCCCCTGTCACCTGGGTCCCCCTCAGCTTACCTGGGTTCCCCCACTCCTTGGGTTCCTTCCCTGTCCCCCGTGTCCCCCTCCAAGTCCCCTGTGTCCCCCCCAAGTGCTCTGTGCCCTCCCAAAGTCCCCCATGTCCCCTCCAGCCCTGTGTCCCCCCATCTCTCACTCCCCCCAACCCCTCCCACCCCCTCCCCAGTGGCGGTGTCCCCCCATGGTGACGTCCCCACAGTGACATGCCACCAGGGTGACGTGTCCCCATGGTGAGGTGCCCCACTGTGATGTGCCCCATGGGGACATGTCCCCCGTGTTGAGGTATCCCCACGGTGACACCTCCCCCTGTTGAGGTGCCCCACGTTGACGTGTCCCCACAGAGACATTCCCCATGTTGAGTTGCCCCACAGTGACCCATCCCCACAGTGACGTGCCCCATGGTGACATTCCCCATGGTGACCCATCTCCATGGTGACATTCCCCATGGTGACATTCCCCACGTTGACCCATCCCCTCGTTGATGTTCTCCATGTTGACCCTTCCCCATGTTGATGTTTCCCATGTTGACCCAACCCCACATTGACGTGTCCCCCCGTTGACCCATCCCCACGTTGACATTCCCCACATTGACCCATCCCCACGTTGACCCATCCCCATGTTGACCCTTCCCCATGTTGATGTTCCCCATGGTGACCCTTTCCCATGTTGATGTTCTCCATGTTGACCCAACCCCTCATTGACCTATCCCCATGGTGACCCATCCCCACGTTGATGTTCCTCATGTTGACCCTTCCCCATGTTGATGTTCTCCATGTTGACCCTTCCCCATGTTGATGTTCTCCATGTTGACCCAACCCCACATTGACCCATCCCCACATTGATGTTCTTCATGTTGACCCAACCCCACGTTGATGTTCCTTATGTTGACCCATCCCCACGTTGATGTTCCTCACGTTGACCCATCCCCACGTTGACCATCCCCCCGTTGACGTTCCCCATGGTGACGTGTCCTCATGCTGATGTTCTCCATGCTGACCCAACCCCACATTGACCCATCCCCACATTGATGTTCCCCATGTTGACCCACCCCCATGTTGATGTTCCCCACATTGACCCATCCCCACGTTGACCCATCCCCATGTTGACCCTTCCCCATGTTGATGTTCCCCATGGTGACCCTTTCCCATGTTGATGTTCTCCATGTTGACCCAACCCCTCATTGACCTATCCCCATGGTGACCCATCCCCACGCTGATGTTCCCCATGGTGACCCATCCCCACGTTGATGTTCCTCATGTTGACCCTTCCCCATGTTGATGTTCCCCATGTTGACCCATCCCCACGTTGATGTTCCTCATGTTGACCCACCCCCACGTTGACCATCCCCCCGTTGACGTTCCCCGTGGTGACGTGTCCCCATGCTGATGTTCTCCATGCTGACCCAACCCCACATTGACCCATCCCCACATTGACGTTCTCCACGTTGATGTTCCCCACGTTGACCCATCCCCTCGTTGATGTTCTCCATGTTGACCCTTCCCGATGTTGATGTTCCCCATGTTGACCCATCCCCACATTGACGTGTCCCCCCGTTGACCCATCCCCACGTTGACATTCCCCACATTGACCCATCCCCACGTTGACCCATCCCCATGTTGACCCTTTCCCATGTTGATGTTCTCCATGTTGACCCAACCCCTCATTGACCTATCCCCATGTTGACCTATCCCCACGCTGATGTTCCCCATGGTGACCCATCCCCACGTTGATGTTCCTCATGTTGACCCTTCCCCATGTTGATGTTCTCCATGTTGACCCATCCCCACATTGACCCATCCCCATGTTGATGTTCCCCATGGTGACCCATCCCCACGTTGATGTTCCTCATGTTGACCCTTCCCCATGTTGATGTTCCCCATGTTGACCCAACCCCACATTGACCCATCCCCACATTGACGTTCTCCACGTTGATGTTCCTCATGTTGACCCATCCCCACGTTGACCCATCCCCATGTTGATGTTCCCCATGTTGACCCTTCCCCATGTTGATGTTCTCCATGTTGACCCAACCCCTCATTGACCTATCCCCCCGTTGACGTTCCCCATGGTGACGTGTCCCCATGCTGATGTTCTCCATGCTGACCCAACCCCACATTGACCCATCCCCACATTGACGTTCTCCACGTTGATGTTCCTCACGTTGACCCATCCCCACGTTGACCACCCCCCCGTTGACCCATCCCCGTGGTGACGTGTCCCCGTCCCGTCCCCAGCCGACGGTGAAGTACGAGTCGCAGCCGCGCTTCATCTCGGCCACCGGCGGCACGCTGCACCTCTACCAGCTGGAGGGCCTCAACTGGCTGCGCTTCTCCTGGGCGCAGAGCACCGACACCATCCTGGCCGACGAGATGGGGCTGGGCAAGACCATCCAGACCATCGTCTTCCTCTACTCGCTCTACAAGGAGGTGGGTGGGCGCCACGGGGTGTCCTCGCGCTCCCCTCTGCGGTCCTTGTGCCCTGCCTTTGGCCATACGGCCCCCATAGGGTGGTCCCATGGTCCTACTGGTGGTCCCGTGGTCCTACTGGTGGGTCCAAGGTCCTACTGGTGGCCCCGTGGCCCTACTGGTGGTCCCGTGGTCCTACTGGTGGGTCCAAGGTCCTGCTGGTGGCCCCGTAGTCCTACCAGTGGCCCTGTGGCCACCATGGGGTGTCCTCGCAGTCCCGTCTGCATCCTCATGGCCCTGCCTGTGGCCATACAGCCCCCATAGGGTGGTCCCATGGTCCTACTGGTGGGTCCAAGGTCCTACTGGTGGTCCCATGGTCCTGCTGGTAGTTCCATGATCCTAATGGTGACCCCATAGTCCTGCCTATGGTCCCATGGCCACCACGGGGTGTCCTCATGGCCCTATTTGTGTCCCCGTGGTCCTGCCTGTGCCCATATGGACTCCATAGGGTGACACCAGAGTCCTACTGGTGGTCCCAGGGTCCTGGTGGTGTCCCCATGTCCCTGCCAGTGTCCCCATGGCCACCCTGGGGTGTCCTCACGGCCCTATTTGTGTCCCTGTGGCCCTCCTTGTGTCTCCACAGCCACCTTCAGGTGGCCACAGGGTCCTGCTGGTGGCCCCACGGCCACCCTGGGGTGTCCCCGTGGCCATCCCAGTGCTCTCACAGCCACCCCACGGCGTCCCCACGTCCCTGTGGTGTCCCCACGGCCACCCTGGGGTGTCCCCGTGTCCTCCCGTGATCCCGTTGCCGCTCTGGGCTGTCCCCAGGGCCCTTGGCTGTGTCCCTGCTGCCACCCTGTGGTGACACTTGTCAACGTCCCCAAGATGTCCCCGCGTCACTTCATTCGCTCTTCCTGTCCCCTTGTGCCTCCCTGTGGCCACCCAGGGGTGTCACCAGGATCCTGCCCGTGTCCCCATGCTGTGCCAGTGGCCCTGTGGGTGTCCCACGGCCACCCTGGGGTGTCCCCATGGCCACAACGGGATGTCACAGTGTCCCCATAGCCACTCTGGGATGTCCCTATGGCCACCCTGGGGTGTCACAGTGTCCCCGCCTGCGTCCCCTTGGGGACATTTCCGTGTCCCTGTGGCCACACCAGGCCACCCCCTGCCCCATGCGTCACGCTGTCCCCGTGTCCCCATGGCCCCGTCCCGCCGCCCGCCGCCCCCTGTGTCACACTGTCCCCACGTCCCCAAGGGCCCGTCCCGCGCCGCCGCCCCGTCCCCGTGTCCCCGTGTGACGCGCTGTCCCCCAGGGCCACACCAAGGGCCCGTTCCTCGTCAGCGCCCCGCTCTCCACCATCATCAACTGGGAGCGCGAGTTCCAGATGTGGGCGCCCGCCTTCTACGTTGTCACCTACACCGGGGACAAGGACAGCCGCGCCATCATCCGCGAGAACGAGTTCTCCTTCGACGACAACGCCATGAAGGGCGGCAAGAAGGCCTTCAAGATGAAGGTGAGGGGGTGCAGGGGGCACAGGGGACGGGTCCTTGGGGTGCTGGGGGTCCCTGGGGTGCTGGGTGACCTGGTGGCCAGGTCCTTGGGGTGCTGGGGGTCTTTGGGGTGCTGGGGTGACCTGGGGGCTAGGCCCTTGGGGTGCTGGGGTGACCTGTGGCCAGGCTCTTGGGGTGCTGGGGGTCCTCAGGGTGAGGGGTTCACCTGTGGATGGGTCAGGGGTCATTTGGGGTGCTGGGTGACCTGGTGGCCAGATCCTTCGGGTGCTGGGTGACCTGGTGGCCGGGTCCCTGGGATGCTGGGTGTCCCTGGGGTGCTGGGTGACCTGGTGTTGGGGTCCCTAGGGTGCTGGGTGACCTGGTGGCCATGTCCTTGGGGTGCTGGGGGCTCCTTGGGGTTCTGGGGTGACCTGGTGGCCATGTCCTTGGGGCGCTGGGTGTCCCCGGGGTGCTGGGTGACCTGGTGTTGGGGTCCCTAGGGTGCTGGGTGACCTGGTGGCCATGTCCTTGGGGTGCTGGGGGTCCTTGGGGTTCTGGGGTGACCTGGTGGCCATGTCCTCGTGGTGCTGGGTGACCTGGTGGCAGGGTCCCCGGGGTGCTGGGTGTCCCCGGGGTGCTGGGTGACCTG
Organism: Anas acuta; assembly: GCF_963932015.1. Lineage (NCBI taxonomy): Eukaryota > Metazoa > Chordata > Aves > Anseriformes > Anatidae > Anas > Anas acuta. Next base: position 325,481 of record NC_089013.1, on the reverse strand, counting down.
GTGGCCATGTCCTTGGGGTGCTGGGGGTCCTTGGGGTTCTGGGGTGACCTGGTGGCCATGTCCTTGGGGTGCTGGGGCTCCTTGGGGTTCTGGGGTGACCTGGTGGCCATGTCCTTGGGGTGCTGGGGGTCCTTGGGGTTCTGGGGTGACCTGGTGGCCATGTCCTTGGGGTGCTGGGTGTCCCCGGGGTGCTGGGTGACCTGGTGGCAGGGTCCCTGGGGTGCTGGGTGTCCCTGGGATGCTGGGTGACCTGGTGTTGGGGTCCCTAGGGTGCTGGGTGACCTGGTGGCCATGTCCTTGGGGTGCTGGGGGTCCTTGGGGTTCTGGGGTGACCTGGTGGCCATGTCCTTGGGGTGCTGGGTGTCCCCGGGGTGCTGGGTGACCTGGTGGCAGGGTCCCTGGGGTGCTGGGTGTCCCTGGGATGCTGGGTGACCTGGTGTTGGGGTCCCTAGGGTGCTGGGTGACCTGGTGGCCATGTCCTTGGGGTGCTGGGGGTCCTTGGGGTTCTGAGGTGACCTGGTGGCAGGGTCCCCGGGGCGCTGGGTGACCTGGTGGCAGGGTCCCCGGGGCGCTGGGTATCCCCGGGGCGCTGGGTGACCTGGTGTTGGGGTCCCTAGGGTGCTGGGTGACCTGGTGGCCATGTCCTTGGGGTGCTGGGGGTCCTTGGGGTTCTGAGGTGACCTGGTGGCAGGGTCCCCCGGGGCGCTGGGTGTCCCTGGGGTGCTGGGTGTCCCTGGGGTGCTGGGTGACCTGGTGTTGGGGTCCCTAGGGTGCTGGGTGACCTGGTGGCCATGTCCTTGGGGTGCTGGGGGTCCTTGGGGTTCTGGGGTGACCTGGTGGCCATGTCCTTGGGGTGCTGGGGGTCCCCGGGGTGCTGGGTGACCTGGTGGCAGGGTCCCCGGGGTGCTGGGTGTCCCTGGGGTGCTGGGTGACCTGGTGTTGGGGTCCCTAGGGTGCTGGGTGACCTGGTGGCCATGTCCTTGGGGTGCTGGGTGTCCTTGGGGTTCTGGGGTGACCTGGTGGCCAGGTCCTCGTGGTGCTGGGTGACCTGGTGGCAGGGTCCCCGGGGTGCTGGGTGTCCCCGGGGCGCTGGGTGACCTGGTGGCAGGGTCCCTCGGGTGCTGGGTGTCCCCGGGGTGCTGGGTGACCTGGTGTTGGGGTCCCTAGGGTGCTGGGTGACCTGGTGGCCATGTCCTTGGGGTGCTGGGGGTCCTTGGGGTTCTGGGGTGACCTGGTGGCCAGGTCCTCGTGGTGCTGGGTGACCTGGTGGCAGGGTCCCCGGGGTGCTGGGTGTCCCCGGGGCGCTGGGTGACCTGGTGGCAGGGTCCCTCGGGTGCTGGGTGTCCCCGGGGTGCTGGGTGACCTGGTGTTGGGGTCCCTAGGGTGCTGGGTGACCTGGTGGCCATGTCCTTGGGGTGCTGGGGGTCCTTGGGGTTCTGGGGTGACCTGGTGGCCATGTCCTTGGGGTGCTGGGGGTCCCCGGGGTGCTGGGTGACCTGGTGGCAGGGTCCCCGGGGTGCTGGGTGTCCCTGGGGTGCTGGGTGACCTGGTGTTGGGGTCCCTAGGGTGCTGGGTGACCTGGTGGCCATGTCCTTGGGGTGCTGGGGGTCCTTGGGGTTCTGGGGTGACCTGGTGGCCATGTCCTTGGGGTGCTGGGTGTCCCCGGGGTGCTGGGTGACCTGGTGGCAGGGTCCCTGGGGTGCTGGGTGTCCCTGGGATGCTGGGTGACCTGGTGTTGGGGTCCCTAGGGTGCTGGGTGACCTGGTGGCCATGTCCTTGGGGTGCTGGGGCTCCTTGGGGTTCTGGGGTGACCTGGTGGCCATGTCCTTGGGGTGCTGGGGGTCCTTGGGGTTCTGGGGTGACCTGGTGGCCATGTCCTTGGGGTGCTGGGTGTCCCCGGGGTGCTGGGTGACCTGGTGGCAGGGTCCCTGGGGTGCTGGGTGTCCCTGGGATGCTGGGTGACCTGGTGTTGGGGTCCCTAGGGTGCTGGGTGACCTGGTGGCCATGTCCTTGGGGTGCTGGGGGTCCTTGGGGTTCTGAGGTGACCTGGTGGCAGGGTCCCCGGGGCGCTGGGTGACCTGGTGGCAGGGTCCCCGGGGCGCTGGGTATCCCCGGGGCGCTGGGTGACCTGGTGTTGGGGTCCCTAGGGTGCTGGGTGACCTGGTGGCCATGTCCTTGGGGTGCTGGGGGTCCTTGGGGTTCTGAGGTGACCTGGTGGCAGGGTCCCCCGGGGCGCTGGGTGTCCCTGGGGTGCTGGGTGTCCCTGGGGTTCTGGGTGACCTGGTGTTGGGGTCCCTAGGGTGCTGGGTGACCTGGTGGCCATGTTCTTGGGGTGCTGGGGGTCCTTGGGGTTCTGGGGTGACCTGGTGGCCATGTCCTCGTGGTGCTGGGTGACCTGGTGTTGGGGTCCCCGGGATGCTGGGTATCCCCGGGGCGCTGGGTGACCTGGTGGCAGGGTCCTCGGGGCGATGGGGTCCCCCGGGGGGGCTCTGGGGGTCCCCGGGGTGCCGGGTTGTCCCGGCGGCTGGGTGCTGACGGCCGCGGCAGCGGGAGGCGCAGGTGAAGTTCCACGTGCTGCTCACCTCCTACGAGCTGATCACCATCGACCAGGCGGCGCTGGGCTCCATCCGCTGGGCCTGCCTGGTGGTGGACGAGGCCCACCGCCTCAAGAACAACCAGAGCAAGGTGGGCACGGCCGGGGGGGGGCAGACGGGACCCCCAGGGGGGCGCCCGGATCCTTGGGGGGAGCACCCGGACCCCCGAGGAGCTCCCCGGGGTGCCTCGGGGGGACGTTTGGGTGCCTCAGTCCCTTGAGTTGGGGACGGCCCCCGGGGTCTGCGCCCCTTGGGGAGGGGACACGGGGGTCCCGTGGGGAGGGGGTGACCCCTTCCGTGGGGTGACACGGGTGATGTGACCCCCCCCCTGTTGTGTGTGTCCCCCCCTCCCCGCAGTTCTTTCGGGTGCTCAACGGGTACAAGATCGAGCACAAGCTGCTGCTGACGGGGACCCCGCTGCAGAACAACCTGGAGGAGCTCTTCCACCTCCTCAACTTCCTCACGCCCGAGCGCTTCAAGTACGGCCCCAGTGTCCCCTCCTGGTCCCCAGTGTCCCCTCCCGGCCCCATTGTCCCCACCAGACCCCCACCATCCCCTCCTGGCCCCCCACATCCCCAGTCCACCCTCCCGTCCCCCCGCATCCTCCCGCATCGCCCCGTGTCACCGCTGTCCCTACGTCCCCGTGTGCTGGCTGTCCCCATATCCTGGCTGTCCCCATGTCCTGGTTGTCACCGTGTCCCTATGTCCTTGCTGTCCCCATGTCCTCATGTCCTGCCTGTCTCCGTGTCCCCTCGTCCTGGCTGTCCCCACATCCTGGCTGTGTCCCCACGTGTCCCCATGTCCTGTCCATCCTCATGTCCCCACGTCCTGTCTGTCCCCATGTCCCCACATCCTGGTGTCCCCATGTCCTGGCCATCCCCTTGTCACCACATCCTGCTGTCCCCACATGTCCCCACATGTTCCTGTGTCCCCACGTCCTGTCCATCCCCTTGTCCCCACGTCCTGTCTGTCCCCATGTCCCCACATCCTGGTGTCCCCACGTCCTGGCCATCCCCTTGTCCCCACGTCCTGGCTGTCCCCATGTCCTCGCCATCCTGGTGTCCCCCCACCTTGGCCCTCCCCACATCCCCCCCACCTCCCCCAACCCCTCGTATCCCCACATCCCCTCGCGTCCCCCCCCTTTGTCACCGCCATCCCCGCGCCCCCCTCCTCACCCCAACCACACCCCCCCAGCCCCCTCCTCACGCCCCCCACACCCCCCTCCCCGCAGCAACCTGGAGGGCTTCCTGGAGGAGTTCGCCGACATCTCCAAGGAGGACCAGATCAAGAAGCTCCACGACCTGCTGGGCCCCCACATGCTGCGGCGCCTCAAGGCCGACGTCTTCAAGAACATGCCGGCCAAGACCGAGCTCATCGTGCGCGTCGAGCTCAGCCCCATGCAGAAGTACGGGCGCCGCGGGCAGGGAGGGGGTGGTCCAGGCACGTTGGGGGGGGGGCTCAGCGCCCCAGAAACAGCTCCCGGGAGCCCCGGGGGTCCCAGCACCACAATATCTGATCCCGCTGGGCTTGGGGAGGGTCTCAGCACCCCAATTTCCAGATCACACCCATCTTGGGGGACCCAACACCCCAATAGCTGATCCCACTGGCCTTGGGGGGGGTCTCAGCACCCCAATTCCAGGTCTCGGTACCCCAATACCAGGTCCTATCCACTTTGTGGGGGGGGGTCTCAGCACCCCAACACCCAGAGCCCACCAGCTTTGGGGGTCTCAGCACCCCAATTCCAGCTTCCAGCATCCCAATACCAGGTCCCATCCACCTTGGGAGGGGTCTCAGCACCCCAATTTCCAGATCACACCCATCTTGGGGGTCCCAACACCACAATATCTGATCCCGCTGGGCTTGGGGAGGGTCTCAGCACCCCAATTCCAGGTCTCGGTACCCCAAATTAAGGTCCCATCCACCTTGGGAGGGGTCTCAGCACCCCAATTCCCAGATCACACCAACTTTGGGGATCCCAGAACCCCAATACCTGATCCAACTGGCCTTGGGGAGGGTCTCAGCACCCCAGTACCAGGTCCCACCCATTTTAGAGGGGGTCTCAGCACCCCAACACCCAGAGCCCACCGGCTTTGGGGGTCTCAGCACCCCAATTCCAGGTCCTAGCACCCCAATACCAGGTCTCATCCACCTTGGGTGGGGTCTCAGCACCCCAATTCCAGGTCCCAGCATCCCAATACCAGGTCCCGTCCACCTTGGGGGGGGGTCTCAGCACCCCAATTCCCACATCACACCAGCTTTGGGGATCCCAGAACCCCAATACCTGATCCCGCTGGGCTTGGGGGAGGGTCTCAGCACCCCAATTCCCAGATCCCACCCACCTTGGGCTTGGGGAGGGTCTCAGCACCCTGACACGAGCTCCTACCCACCTGGGGGGTCTCAGCACCCCAATACCTGATCCCACCAGCATTGGGGGGGGGGTCTCAGCACCCCAACTCCCAGATCCCACCAACGCTGGGGGTCTCAGAACCCCAATACCAGGTCCCAACCAGCTTAGAGGGGGTCTCAACACCCAGAGCCATCCACCTTGGGGGTCCTGGCACCCCAATACCTGATCCCACTAGCTTTGGGGGAGGGTCTCAGCACCCCAATACCAGGTCCAATCCACCTTGGGGGTCCCAGAACCCCAATACCAGACCCCAGCAGTCTTGTGGGGGGGGGGGTCAGCACCCTAATTCCCAGATCCCACCGACCTTGGGGGTCTTGGCACCCTAATACCAGCTCCCATCCACCTTGGGGGGGGGTCCCAGCACCCCAGTGCAAGATTGCACCAGCCTTGGGGGGGGTCTCAGCACCCAGATCCCACCACCTTTAGGGGTCCCAGCACCCCAACACCAGATCCCACCCACCCTGGGGGGGGGGGTCCCAGCTCCCCAAACACCCAGACCCCAAAGCCCTCGGGGTGCGTAGGGGGGTCCCAGCGCCCCGATCCCTTGCCTCCCACCAACACGGGGAGATCCCAGCCCCCAAACCGGGGTTCCTACGGGGCGAGGGGGGGGGTCTCACCAGCTGGGGAGGGGGGTGCTGCCCCCCCCGAGCCGGGTGCCAGCCCCCCGCCCCGCAGGAAGTACTACAAGTACATCCTGACGCGCAACTTCGAGGCGCTGAACTCGCGGGGCGGAGGGAACCAGGTGTCGCTGCTCAACATCATGATGGACCTGAAGAAGTGCTGCAACCACCCCTACCTCTTCCCCGTGGCCGCCATGGTGAGGGGGGGGCACCGGGGGGCACGGGGGGGGCACCGGGGGCACGGGGGGGGGTGGGGGGAAACACGGTGGGGTGGGGGAGATGGGAGGATACGGGGGGGATGTGGGGATGTGGGGGGAAAAGGGACATGGGGGGGGGTATGGGGGGGTATGGGGGGGACATGGGGACATGGGGGGGGGACAGGGACATGGGGTGGGGGGAGATATGGGGGGATGTGGGGGGGATGTGGGGGGATGGAGGGATGTGGGGCCATGGGTTGGGAGATGGAGGGATACGGGGGGACGTGGGGACATGGGGTGGGGGGAGATGGGGAGATATGGGGGGATGTGGGGGGGACGCGGAGGGCGTGGAAGGGGACAAGAGGGAGGTGGGGTGGTGGGACATGAGCTTCATGGGGACATGGGGGACATGGGGGGGGACATGGGAACAGAGGGACATGGATATGGGCAGAACTGGGGGGGGCAGTGGGACAGCGGGAGCTACAGGGGGACGTGGGGACAGGGGGGACAGGGGGAGTTACGGGGGGCATGGAGGACATGGAGGGGACACAGAGGGGACAGAGGGACACGGAGGGGACAAGGGTGCTCCAGGGGGACACGGGACGGACAGAAGGACAGGGAGGGGACAAGAGGACCGTGGGGGGGACACGGGGGAGCTCCACAGGGACACCTCGGGGGACGCAGAGCTGTGGGTGCACGGGGGTGGGTGGTGGGGCCCGGGGGTGATGTCCCCTGTCCCCAACCTGTCCCCAACCTGTCCCCAACCCCCCCCGCCCCCCCCCAGGAGTCCCCGAAGCTGCCGAGCGGCGCCTACGAGGGGGGGGCCCTGATCAAGGCCCTCGGGGAAGCTGCTGCTGCTGCAGAAGATGCTGCGCAAGCTGAAGGAGCAGAACCACCGCGTGCTCATCTTCTCCCAGGTCGGTGGGGAGGGGGCTGCCCCCCCCCCCAGACACCCCCAGGGCCCCCCGCACCCCTCCCAGCACCCACGGGTGCCCCCAGAGCCCCCCAGCACCCAGGCCAGCAGCCACGGGTGCCTCCAGTGTAGCCAGTGCCTGTCCCAGCACCCCTGGGTGCCCCCCGTCTACCCTAGCACCAGCACCAGGTGCGCCTGTGGGTGCCCCCAGTATAACCAGTAACCATCCCAGTACCCCTCAGTGCCCCCAGTCTAACCAGTGTCTGTCCCAGCACCCTGGCTGCTCCCAGTCTAACCAGCACCAGCTGCCCCCCAGCCCCTCCAGGTGCTCCCAGTGTAACCAGTGCCCATCCCAGCACCCTTGGGTGCTCCCAGTGCCTTTGGGTGTCCCCAGTCTAACCAGTGCCCATCCCAGCCCCCCCCCCAGGCGCTCCCAGTCTAACCAGCACCAGGTGCCCCCATGCCCCCCGGGTGCCCCCATTGTAACCAGTGACTCCCCCAGCCCCCCCAGTGCTCCCAGTCTAACCAGTGCCCCGCAGATGACGAAGATGCTGGACCTGCTGGAGGACTTCCTGGACTACGAGGGCTACAAGTACGAGCGCATCGACGGGGGCATCACGGGGGCGCTGCGCCAGGAGGCCATCGACCGCTTCAACGGTAGGCCCGGGGGGGGCTGGGGGGGTCACAGGGGACTGGGGGGGACCCGGGGGATGTGGGGGGGCCCAGGGGACTGGGAGGGGCTGAGGGGACTGGGGGGGACACCAAGGAACTGAGCAGGGGGCCACCAAGGGACCAAGGGGACGCAGGCGTTTGGGGTGACACCCGGGCAGGATGGGGCCCCCCAGGTAGTTTGGAGGTGGGGGCAGGGACTTTTAAGGACTTTTTTTGGGGTGGGGGGGTCCTGACCCCATCTGTGATGGGTTCGTGTGAGGGTTCAGGGTGCCTGTGCGCCCACCGCTGGGTGCTGGAGGGGGGAGAGGGTTTTTTTGGGGGGTTTCTGGCAGCCCTGGGGTCCCTGATGATGCCGGGGGAGGCATGGGGGGGCCGTGGGCTTTGTCGGGGGGCTGTCACCCCCCGTGCTGACGCCGGGGGGGCAGCGCCGGGGGCACAGCAGTTCTGCTTCCTGCTGTCGACGCGGGCCGGGGGCCTCGGCATCAACCTGGCGACCGCCGACACCGTCGTCATCTTCGACTCCGACTGGAACCCCCACAACGACATCCAGGTGTGCCCCCCCCACACGTCCTCCGCGGCCCCCTCCCCACCTCCTCTGCCCTGTCCCCTTGGCCTTGTCACCTCCCTGTCCCCGGTTGTCACCTCGTGCCACCACGGCCCCCTCCCCGGCCGCTGCTACACCGCACCGGGTCCCCCCATGGCTCTGGCCACACTCAGGTTCCTCAACACATCCCCATCACCACGTCCCCACCACCACATCCTCCAAGACCACGTCCCCACCACCACATCCCTGCTCCAACGCTCCCCTCACCTCCCCCCTCTCCACAATGTCCTTACTGACGCCCCCCAACCTGTCCCCTTCCCCCGTGGCGCTGCTCGGCGCGTCCTCCACCTCGGTGTCCCCGCTCTGACGCGTCCCCTGCTGCCTCCCCGTCCCCGCAGGCCTTCAGCCGGGCGCACCGCATCGGCCAGGCCAACAAGGTGATGATCTACCGGTTCGTCACGCGCGCGTCGGTGGAGGAACGCATCACGCAGGTGGCCAAGCGCAAGATGATGCTGACGCACCTGGTGGTGCGCCCGGGGCTGGGCTCCAAGGCCGGCTCCATGTCCAAGCAGGAGCTTGATGACATCCTCAAGTTTGGCACTGAGGAGCTCTTCAAGGACGAGAACGAGGGTCAGCGCCCGCCGGGGCTGGGGTGTGGTGGGCTGTGGGGGGGATACGGGGGGACGTGGTGGGACGTGGGAGGCTGAGGTTGGATGTAGGAGGCCGTGGTGGGACATAGGAGGCCGTGGTGGGACACAACAGCTCATGCAAAGCTGCAGTGGGATGTACAAGGTCTTGGCGGGATGTTTGAGGCAAGGCAGTGAGAGGACATGTAAGGCCATGCTAGGGCCATGGTGGGACATGCAAAGCTGTGGTGGGACGTGTGAAGCCGTGGTGGGACGTGTGAGGCCGTGGTGGGACGTGTGAGGCCGTGGTGGGACGTGTGAGGCCGTGATGAGATGTGCAAGGCCGTGATGGGTCATGCAAAGCAAAACAGAACATGCAAAGCCACGATAAGGCCGTGGTGGGATGTGCAGGTCCATGACGGGGTGCATGAAGCCATAGTGGGGCGGTGACAGGACACACGAGGATGTGATGGGGCCACGATGGGACCCATGAGGCCATGATGGGACGTGGCAGGCTGTGATCTGGGTCACAGCAGGTTGTGCAAGGCCATGGCGGGATGTCGTGTTGGGTTGTTCAAGGCTGTGTGGAGGCATTCCGGGCTGTGTTGGACCATACTGGGCTGTACTGGGCCATGTTGGTCTGTATTGGACTGTATTGGGCTATGCTGGGCTGTGTTGGACCATATTGGACCATCATGAGCTGTGTTGGACCATAATGGGCCATGTTGGGCTGTGTCAGGCCACGTTGGGCTATATTGGGCCATGCCTGGATATGCTGAGCTATGCTGGACCATCCTGGGCCATACTGGGCTGCATTGGACCATATTGGGTCATGCTGAGCTGTATCAGGCTACATTGGGCTGTATTGGACCATACTGGGCCATACTGGGCCATGCTGAGCTATGTTGGACCATCCTGGGCCATACTGGGCTGTGTCGGCCTATATTGGGTCACGTTGAGTTGTGTTGGGCCATGTTGGGCCGTATCAGGCCATGTTGGGCCATGTTGAGCTGTAACAGGCCGTGTCGGGTCATGCTGGGCTGTGTCAGGCCATTTTGGGCTGTATCAGGAGACAGTGGGATGTGTCAGGCCATGTCAGGCCATGTTGGACTGTGTTGGGCCATGTTGAGCTATGTCAGGCCATGATGGGCTGTGTTGGAACATACTGGTCCATATTGGGCCGTGTCAGGCCATGTTGGGCTGTGTCAGGCCATGTTGGGCCATACCTGGACGTGCTGAGCTATGTTGGACCATATTGGGTCATACTGGGCTGTAATGGACCTTACTGGGTTGTGTTGGGTTGTGTTGGGCCACATTGGGCCATGTAGACCTGTATTGGGCTATGTTGGGCTGTGTCAGGCCGTGTCAGGCCATGCTGAGTTGTATCAGGTTGTGTTGGGTCATGTTGGGCCATGTTGGGCCTCATTGAGCTGTGACAGGCCATACTGAGCTGTGCTGGAGCATACTGGGTCATGTTGAGTTGTGTTGGGCTGTGTCAGGCCATGCTGGGTCATGTTGGACCATACCTGGACATGCTGAGCTAAGTTGGACCATATTGGGTCATACTGGGCTGTGTTGGACCTTACTGGGTCATGTTGAGTTGTGTCAGATCATACTGGGCCATACTGGGCCACACTGAGCTGTGTTGGAGCACATGGGGTCATGTTGAGGTGCATTGGGCCACGTTGACCCATGTTGAGCTGTATTGGGCCATATTGTGCTATGTCAAGCCGTGTCAGGCCATATTGAGCTGTATCGGGCCATGTTGGGCTGTGTCAGGTTTATTTTGGGCCATGTTGAGTGGTGTCAGGCCATGTTGGGCTGTGTTGGGCTGTATTGGGCCATGTTGGGCCATGTTGGGCTGTGTTGGGCCATGTTGGGCCGTGTTGGGCTGTGTTGGGCTGTGTTGGGCCATGTTGGGCTGTATTGGGCCATGTTGGGCCATGTTGGCTGTGTTGGGCCATGTTGGGCCATGTTGGGCTGTATTGGGCATGTTGGGCTGTGTTGGACCATGTTGGGCTGTATTGGGCCGTGTTGGGCTGTATTGGGCCATGTTGGGCTGTATTGGGCCACGTTGGACCATGTTGGGCTGTATTGGGCCATGTTGGGCCATGTTGGGCTGTGTTGGGCCAATGTTGGGCTGTGTTGGGCATGTTGGGCTGTATTGGGCCATGTTGGGCTGTGTTGGGCCATGTTGGGCTGTGTTGGGCCATGTTGGGCTGTGTTGGGCTGTATTGGGCCATGTTGGGCTGTATTGGGCCATGTTGGGCTGTATTGGGCCATGTTGGGCCTTGTTGGGCTGTATTGGGCCATGTTGGGCTGTATTGGGCCATGTTGGGCTGTATTGGGCCATGTTGGGCCGTTTTGGGCTGTATTGGGCCATGTTGGGCTGTGTTGGGCTGTATTGGGCCATGTTGGGCTGTATTGGGCCATGTTGGACCATGTTGGGCTGTATCAGAGCATGCTGGGCTGTGTTCGACCATGCTGGGCCACGCTGGACCGTGTTGGGCCATGCTGGGCCGCGCTGGGCCGTGCTGGCCGTCCTGGACAAGTCAGGCCATGCCAGGCCGTGTCAGCGGCGTGTCACCGCGCAGGTGAGAACAAGGAGGAGGACAGCAGCGTCATCCACTACGACAACGAGGCCATCGCCCGGCTGCTCGATCGCAACCAGGACGCCACCGACGACGCCGACGTGCAGAACATGAACGAGTACCTCAGCTCCTTCAAGGTGGCGCAGTACGTCGTGCGCGAGGAGGACAAGGTGCGTCCGGGGACAGGGGGGCACGAGGGGGGGACAGCGGCTTGGTGGGGACGAGGGAGGTGATGGGGATGATGGGGACAATAGAGATGGTGGGGTGAGATGGGGTGGGGGTGATGGAGGTGGGGATGATGGAGGTGGGGATGGTGGAGATGGGGGAGGTGAAGATGATGAGGACGGTGGGGATGATGGGGGTAGATGTGATGGGGATGATGGAGATGGGGACAATGGAGATGGTGAGGTGAGATGTGGTGGGGATGGTGGAGGTGGGAATGGTGGAGATGATGGAGATAAAGATGATGGGGATGGGGGATGGTGGAGATGGTGGGGACAACGGGAGTGGGAGCGATGGAGATGATGGGGTGGAGATGATGGAGGCAGGGATGATGACAATGGGGATGGAGACAATGGAGATGGGGACAATGGAAATGGGGATGATGGAGATGGAGATGATGAAGACGCTGGGATGTGAATGGGGGAGATGGGAACGATGAAGATGCAGATGATGGAGGTGATGGAATGGGAATGGTGGAAATGGGAACGAGTGAAATGATGGAGATGATGGGGGTGATGGAGACGTGGAGATGGGGACGGGGGATGAAGGAGATGGAGGTGGTGAGGATGGGGATGATGGAGGAGGAAAAAACGGAGACAATGGGGATGGGAACCATGGAAACGGTGGAGATGGGGACAGTGGGGGTGATGGAGGTGGGGACAACGGGGATGGAGATGATGGAGGTGATGGGGACTGTGGAGGTGGAGGTGGTGGAGATCATGGGAATGCGGAGGACGGGGACAGTGGGGATGAAGAGGTTGGAGATCATGGGGATGAAGATGATGAGGGCAGTGGAGGTGATGGGGACAATGGAGATGGAGATGATGGAGATCATGGGGGGGTGGAGATCTTTGGGGCGATGGGGACAATGCAGATGAAGGTAATGGAGATGAGACAATAGGGGTGTTGGAGTTGAAAAGGATGATGGGGACGGTGGAGATGATGGAGGTGAGGACAACGGGGATGGGGGTGATGGAGGTGATGGGGACAGTGGAGATGAAGGTGGTGGAAATGATGGGGATGGAGATGATGGGGATGAGGACAGTGGAGGTGGAGGTGACAGGGGCAGTGGAGGTGATGGAGATGATGGAGATGATAAGGATGAAGACGGTGAAGGTGATGGGGACAATGGAGGTGGAGATGATGGAAATGATGGAGATGATGGGGATGGGGATGATGGAGATGATGGGGGCAGCGGAGGTGGAGATGTTGGGATGATGGGGACAGGGATGATGGAGTTAAGGAGGACGGAGATGATGGAGATGAGACAGTGGGGATGGAGATGGTGGGGACCATGGGGATGGAGATGATGGGGACCATGGGGGTGGAGATGATGGGGACCATGGGGGTGGAGATGATGGGGACCACGGGGGTGGAGATGATGGGGACCATGGGGACGATCCAACCCACGGCGCCTCCTCCTGCAGATTGAGGAGATCGAGCGGGAGATCATCAAGCAGGAGGAGAACGTCGACCCCGACTACTGGGAGAAGCTGCTGCGGCACCACTACGAGCAGCAGCAGGAGGACCTGGCGCGCAACCTGGGCAAGGGCAAGCGGGTGCGCAAGCAGGTCAACTACAACGACGCTGCCCAGGAGGACCAAGGTGGGCACTGGGAGGGACTGGGAGGCACTGGGAGGGACTGGGAAGGAGCTGGGAAGGACTGAGAGGGAACTGGGAGGGACTGGGAAGCAGCAGGAGAACCTGGCGCGCAACCTGGGCAAGGGCAAGTGGGTACACAAGCGGGTCAACTATGATGGTGGTGCCCAGGAGGACCAAGGTGGGCACTGGGAGGAAACTGGGAGGCACTGGGAGGGACTGGAAGGCACTGAGAGGGAACTGGGAGGCACTGGGAAGCACTGGGGAGGAGCTGATGCACAAGCTGTCAAGAGCAAGCAGGTCAGCTACAACGATGGTGCCCAGGTGGGCACTGGGAGGCACTGGGAGGATGCTGGAACGTACTGGGAGTTAGTGGGAGGGGTCTAGGTGTACTGGGCACCCAAGCTTAGGGAATCGAGGTGGGTGCAGGGCGGCTGAGAGCACTGGGAGGCACTGGTGAGGTACTGGGGCACATGGAGGAGGCACTGGGATGTACTGGGAAGGTACTGGGATACACTGGGAGGGTGTTGGGAGGTGCTGGGGAATTGCTGATGCTCACACCTGTGAGGACCAAGGTGCTGCAGGGCAACTGGGAGCACTGGGAGGCACTGGTGCGTGCGTTAGGAGGCACCAGAAAGGGTAACGGGAGGATACTGGGAGGCACTGGGACAGACTGGGAGGGGCCCGGGTGGAGTGCCGATACAATGGGCACCCACACCCTGGAGGACTGGGGTGCCCCCGAGGCAACTGGGATCACTGGGAGGTTATTGGGATGCTCCTCTGAGGCACTGGGAGGCACTGGGACAGACTGGGAGGCACTGGGAGGGCTCTGGGCCGGGCTGCGGAACATGCGGGGGGCATTTGGGGCAGGGGGGCATTTAGGGGGCATTTGGGTGGGCATCTGGGGGTCCCGGGGGGGCACCTGGGTATTAGGGGTCTGAGGGGTGATTTGGGGTCTGGGGGGGGCAATATCGGGGTGCCTGGGGGGGGGCTGGGGGTGCTGAATCCCCCCCCCCCACCCCCCCCCCCAGACAACCAGTCCGAGTACTCGGTGGGCTCCGAGGAGGAGGACGAGGACTTCGATGAGAGGCCGGAGGGTGAGCGCCCCCCCTGTGCCCCCCCCCCGTGACCCCCCCCGTGTCCCCACACGTCCCTCTGCCCCCCCCCACATCCCTCTGCCCCCCCCCCCTCCTCGTAATGTCCCCAGCTGTCCTCGGTGTCCTCCCCATGCCCCCCCCCTTCTGGGGTGGGCTCCTGCCTGCCCCTGGGGGGGGGTGGGGGGCACAGGAGGGTTCGGGGGGGCCTCCTGGGTGCCCTGGGGGGGTCACGGGGGGGGTTGTCACGGGGGGGGGGGGTGACAGCGATGTCCCCGTCCAGGCCGGCGCCAGTCCAAGCGGCAGCTCCGGAACGAGAAGGACAAACCGCTGCCCCCGCTGCTGGCCCGGGTGGGGGGCAACATCGAGGTGAGGACCCCCGGGGGGGGCACCTCGGGGTGGGGGGGGTCCCCTGGGTGTCCCCTGGGTGTCCCCTGGGTGTCCCCTGGGTCCCCTTGTGTCACCTGGGGGGGCCATCGGGTCCCTTTTTGTCCCTTATCCCACCCTGGGTGCCCCCCCCCCCCAAGACCTGGGGGGTCCCTCTGACCCCTGGGGGTCACCTGGGTGTCCCCACCCCCCCCCCCCCCCCCCAGCCACCAGTGTCCCCCCTCCTCCTGTCACCTTCCTGGTCCCCTGGGTCCCCCCCCCAGTGTCCCCAAACACCAGTGTCCCAGCAGCCCCCCCCCCCACCTCGTATCTGCCCTTCCTGAGCAAGCCTTGGGGTGTCCCCGTCCCCTCGGGGTGTCCCCGTCCCCTCGGGGTGTCCCCATCCCCCCCTGGGTGTCCCCCCAGGTGTCCCCTTGGGTGTCCCCATCCTCCTGGGGCGTCCCCATCCCCTCGAGGTGTCCCCATCCCCTTGGAGTGTCCCTGTCCCTTGGGGTGTCACCTCGGGGTGTCCCCATCCCCTCGGGGTGTCCCTGTCCTCCTGGGGTGTCCTTGTCCCCATGGGTGTCCCTCAGGGTGTCCCCATCTCCTTGGGGTGTCCCTGCCCCCCCAGGTGTCCCCCTGGGTGTCCCTATCCTTGTGGTGCCCCCATCCTTGGGGTGTCCCCCTCCCCTAGATGTCCCTGTCCCCCCGGGGTGTCCCCATCCCCTGGGTGTCCCCATCCTTGGGGTGTCCCCATCCCCCTGGGTGTCCCTGTCCCCCCGGGGTGTCCCCATCCCCTTGTGGTGTCCCTGTCCCCATGGGTGTCCCCTTGGGATATCCCCATCCTTGGGGTGTCCCCATCCCTTGGGATATCCCCATCCCCTGGGTGTCCCCATCCTTGGGGTGTCCCCATCCCCTGGGTGTCCCCGTCCCCCCAGGGTGTCCCCATCCCCTTGTGGTGTCCCTGTCCCCATGGGTGTCCCCTTGGGGTGTCCCCATCCCTTGGGATATCCCCATCCTTGGGGTGTCCCCATCCCTTGGGATATCCCCATCCTTGGGGTGTCCCCATCCCCCCGGGATATCCCCATCCCCTGGGTGTCCCCATCCCCCCTGGGTGTCCCCATCCCTCGGGGTGTGTCCCCATCCCTCGGGGTGTGTCCCCCCGCCCCCCGGTGTCCCCGTGACCCCCCCCCCTCCCCGTGCCGCAGGTGCTGGGCTTCAACACGCGGCAGCGCAAGGCGTTCCTCAACGCCGTCATGCGCTGGGGGATGCCCCCCCAGGACGCCTTCACCTCCCAGTGGCTCGTGCGCGACCTCCGCGGCAAGAGCGAGAAGGAGTTCAAGTAGGTGGCACCGCGGGGACACCCTGGGGACACCCTGGGGACACCAAGGGGGCAATGAGGAAGGACAGCGGGCGGTGGCCACGGGTGTCCCCAAAGCTGTCCCTGGGGTGGGGGGGAAGGAAGGGCCGGGGGGGGGCTGAGGTGGGGTTGTGTGTCCCTGTCTCTCTGTCCCTGTGGGGTTTCGTGTGTCCCCACGGTGTCCCCATGGTGTCCCCACGGTGTCCCCACAGTCCTCACTGTGACCCCATAGGTGTCCCTGTGTCCCCATGAGTCCCCGTGTTCCTGCGTGTCCCCGTGTGTGTCCCCATGTCCTCACTGGGTCCCCATGTGTGTCCCCACATCCATGTGTGTCCCCATTCGTGTCCCCCTGTCCCCGTGTGTCCCGATGTCCCCGCTGTCCCCACATGTCCCTATGTCCCTGTGTGTCCTCATGTGTCCCATGTCCCCATATTTGTGTCATCCCCATGTCCCCATGTGTGTCCCCATGTCCCCATTTGTGTCCCCATGTCCCCACTGTGTCCCCATGTCCCCATGGGTGTCTCCATTGTCCCATGTCCCTGTCCCTGATGTCTGTGTCCCCTCCATGTCCCCCCGTGTCCCCGCCATGTCCCTGTACTCCATTGTCCCATGTCCCTTTGTCCCTCATGTCCCTGCATGTCCCCACCTTCCCGTGCCCATGTCCCCACGTGTCCCCAAGTCTTCCCACATGCCCCATGTCCCTGAGTGTCCCCAAGTGTCCCCGCATGTCCCCGCGTGTCCCCGCGTGTCCCCGTGCCGCGTGATGAGCCCTTACTCAGCCGAGCGCCGCCGTCGGCTTTCCTGGGGAGCGGGCGAGCGCCGTGTCCCCCTCACGCCGACGCACAGCCACCCCCGGGGGGGACGGGGTGTCCCCCGTGTCCCCGTGTCCCCAAGGGGGGCCGGGCAGGGCCCAGGGGACGCCAGAGAGGTGGCAGGACCCGGCCACAGCCGGCACAGGCCTGGGATGGGCGCTGTGACGAGGGGACGGCTGATGGCGCGGGGACTTTGGGGACATCAGGACACTGGGGATGTTGTTGGGGACACTGGGGACATCGGGGACATTGGGGACATCAGGGACATTGGGGTGGGGATCCCAGGAATGGGGACAAGGACCCTGGGGACAAGGACAGCGGGATGTGGGGGGACACTGGTGGCGGGGACCTTGGGGACAGGCATGGGGACAGAGCCCTGGGGACCCTGGGCACAGGGACCCTGGGGATGGGGACAACAGGGACGGGGTCTGTAGGGACAAAGCACCTCAGGGACAGGGACAGCAGGGACAGGAGCCTCTTGGGACTGGGGTGGGGACGCAGGGGCCGAGGGGCCGCCGGGGGTGGCGGTGTCCCCAAGGGCTGTTGTGTCCCCAGGGCCTACGTGTCCCTCTTCATGCGCCACCTCTGCGAGCCGGGCGCCGACGGCTCCGAGACCTTCGCCGACGGGGTCCCGCGGGAGGGGCTCTCGCGGCAGCAGGTGCTGACCCGCATCGGTGTCATGTCCCTCGTCAAGAAGAAGGTAGGCGGGTCCCCGTCACCTCTGTCCCCTCCCTGTCCCCTCCCTGTCCCCTCCCTGTCCCCTCCATCCCCTCCCTGTCCCCTCCATCCCCTCCCTGTCCCCTGGACCCCCACCTGGGGTCTCCTCAGTTCCCTGCCTCCCCCCCATCCCCTAGGTCCCTCCCGTGTCCCACCCCCCCCCTTCCTGTCCCCAGTGTCCCCCGGTGTCCCCACTGTCCCCGCCGCCCCCCAGGTGCAGGAATTCGAGCACATCAACGGGCGCTGGAGCCTCCCCGAGCTGGTCCCGGAGCCCAGCGCCGACTCCAAGCGCTCGTCGCGCGCCTCGTCCCCCGCCAAGACCTGCAGCACCGACCCCGAGCAGAGCCGCACGCCCACCCCATGCACCTCCAAACCCGGTACGGCCACGGGGACACGGGGACACGGGGACCTGGGGACACGGGGACGGGGACACGGGGATGTGGGAACATGGATATAGGGACAGGAACATGGGAATGTGGGGACACGGGGATGGGGACGCAGGGACAAAGGGACAGGGACACGCGGATGTGAGGGACAGGGATGCAGGGACGTTGGGACAAGGGGATGTGGGGACAGGGACATGGGGGTGGGGACACGGGGGTGTGGGGGCATGGGGATGAGGATGGGGACATTGAGACGTGAAGGGCAGGGAGCGGGGACATGGGGATGTGGGGACAGGATGGGGACAGGGACACCACGGACATTGGGGATGGGGATGAGGACATGGGGACACGGGGACAGGGGGTGGGAACTGGGACGTGGGGAGCAGGGGGGGACAGGGGGTGGGGACAGGGCCACCAGGGACGTGGAGGACACAGGGCTGGGGACACAGGGACATGGGGACAGGGGATGGGGACAGGGACACGGGACAGAGGACACAGGGGACAAGGGATGGGGACATGGGGGGCGCAGAAGCATCACTGGGGTGCTTGGGGCCCCCGTGTCCCCGTGTCCCCCTCTCAATGTCCCCTGTCCCCAGCCACGCCAGCGCCCAGCGAGCGCGGGGACGGGATGGGGCCACCCCCGGACAGGGACGACGGTGACACCCGGGACGAGAAGGAGCCCAAAGGTCCCGAGAAGATGGAGACAGAGGTGGGTGACAGTGCTGTCCCTGTCCCCGTCCCCAACACTGTCCCCATGTGTCCCCATCCCTGCCCTCCTCCCCATCTCTGTCCCCTTCGTCCTCATCCTCATCCTCATCCCCTCTGTCCCCTCCCTGCTGTTGTCCCCACGTCCCCCGTTCCCCCCAGCCCTCCCCCTCCCCCCCTGGGCTGTGTGGGGACACTCGGGGGTGATGCCAGCTCCGTGTCCCCGTTGTCCCCGCAGGCTCCCGTCCCCGAGGCGCCGCCGTCCCCGGGCGATGGCAGCGAGGCCGAGGGCCCGAGGAAGGGCGAGGAGGAGGAGGGCCCCGGCGGCGAGCGGGAGCCCGAGGCCGAAGGCCCCCTGGCCCGCGACGAGCGCGGTGAGCACCTGGTGTCCCCGTCCCCCCCCCCCCCCCGATGTCCCCAAGGACCCGGTCCCTGAGCCCCCCCTGTCCCCTTCCAGCAGGTGCCGAGGTCGAGAAGCCCCCCGGGGGGGAAAAAGGCGATGAGAAACCCCCCGAGGAGGAGCCCAAGGAGCGGCCGGGAGACCCCGACCCCAAACGAGGTACCTGGGGGGGGGGCCTGATAGGGTGGGGACCTGCTGGGGACGTGGCTACGCTAATTAGGGGGGGGGGGTTAACCAAGAAGCCCCCCCTGCAGCGTCCCGTTGGTATTTGCGCTGCGTTCACTCTGAAGCCTACTGATGGCCGGGAGCCGCTCCCTGCCTGCTGGGGGGGCCGCGGGTGGTTTGGGGATGCTGGGGGGGGGGGAGGGGGGGCACGACGCGGTGCTGAGCCCCTCCCCCTCCCCGCGCCCCCCCCCTCGCAGAGGAGGTGAAGGCCGAGAAGGAGCCGAAGCTGGAGCCGCGCGCCAACGGCCGGCGGGAAGACAAAGCCGAGAAGCCGCGGTTCATGTTCAACATCGCCGACGGCGGCTTCACGGGTGAGCCACGGGGGGGGTCCCCGGGGGTTTTGGGGTGCGGGTGGGGTCCCCGCGCTCCTGACGCCCCCCCCCCGGCCCTGCAGAGCTGCACACGCTGTGGCAGAACGAGGAGCGCGCCGCCGTCTCCTCGGGGAAGCTCAACGAGATCTGGCACCGGCGCCACGACTACTGGCTGCTGGCCGGCATCGTCCTGTATCCTTCCAGCGCCCGCAGCACCCTGGGGTGCCCCCAGAGCCCCCCAGGTCCCTCCAGCAGCACCCTTGGGTGCTCCTGATACTACCCCCAGCATGCCTAGGTCCCCACCCCCCGGCACCCTGGGGTGCCCCCAGCACATCCAGGTCCCTCCTGCTGCACCCTGGGGTGCCCCCAGCAAGGCCAGGTGCCCCCAGCAGCACCCTTGGGTGCCCCCAGTAGCACCCCATGTCCCCAGCTGCACCCTGGGGTGCCCCTGATACCCCCCAGCATGCCCAGGTCCCGTCCCCCCCTACCCCCATCACTCCTTAAACTCTCCCAGCACCCTTGGGTGCTCCCCAGTACCTCCCGGGTCTCCCCAGCACCCACAGGTGCTCCCCGGTACTTTGCGGGTGCCCCCAGCACCCCCGGGTGCCCTCCAGGTGCCACCATTCTCCACGGGGATGGTGGCAGTGGGGCAGTGACAGCAGGGTGACACCTGGGGGGGACAGGGGACAGCAGTGGCAGTGATGGTGACACTGGGGGCAGTCCTTAGGGCACAACTAGGGTGGGTGATGTGGGAACGGACGGGGGTGTTGGGGACAGAGTGGTGTGGTGACACAGTGACACGGTGACTTGGTGACCTGGCGACACAGTGACTTGGTGACATAGTGACTTGGTGACATGGTGACACCATGACAGTGACCTGGGGGCACAGTGACATGATGACATGGTGACTTGGTGACATGGTGACACAGTGACTTGGTGACATAGTGAAATGGTGACACCATGACATGGTGACTTGGTGCCACAGTGACTAAGTGACATGGTGACACCATGACACAGGGACTTGGTGACATGGTGACACCGTGGCCATCCTTATCGCACAGCTCTGGCTCCACGTGCTGGACATGGGATGGTCTGGGGGGTATGAGGGGGCTGTTGGGGACACGGTGACACAGTGACAGTGACAGGGTTGTGACGCAGTGGTAGTGATGCAGTGACAGTGACACGGTGATGTGGTGACATGGTGACACAGTGACAGAGTGACGCTGTGACACGGTGACATGGTAACACAGTGACACAGTGATGTGGTGGCACTGTGATTTGGCGACATGGTGACACAGTGACATGGTGACGCTGTGACAAAGTGACATGGTAGCACCTTGACATGGTGACACAGTGATGCAGTGACATGGTGATGTGGTGACATTGATCTGGTGCCATGATCTGGTGATCATGGTGACGCAGTGACACAGTGACACAGTGATGTGACAGCGATGTGGTGGTGCAGTGATTGGGTGACGTGGTGACACAGTGACATGGTGACATAGTAATCTGCTGACACAGTGACATGGTGAAGCAGTGACACGGTGTCTCAGTGACATGGTGACAAAGTGACAAGGTGACAGTGACAGTCCCCAGCATGCGGCCACAGCTCTGTGCGCCAGATGGGGAATGACCAAGGGGGAAGAGGTTGACGTGGTGACACGGTGATGCAGTGACACGGTGACGCGGTGACACGGTGACGCGATGACATGTTGATGCGGTGACGGTGACACAGTGATGCAGTGACATAGTGACACGGTGACGCGGTGACATGGTGACGCGGTGACATGGTGATGCGGTGACACAGTGACACAGTGACATGGTGATGTGGTGACATGGTGATGCGGTGACATGGTGACACGGTGACATGGTGACACAGTGACGTGGTGACATGGTGACATATGACATGGTGATGCAGTGACACGGTGACATAGCGACACGGTGACGCAGTGACATAGTGACGTGGTGACATAGTGACACGGTGACACGGTGACGTGGTGACATGGTGACGCGGTGACACGGTGACGCGGTGACACGGTGACAGTCCTTAGCGCGCAGCCACGGCTACGCGCGCTGGACGGACATCCAGAACGACGGCGCCTTCGGGGTCATCAACGAGCCCTTCAAGGGCGAAGCCTCGAAGGGAAACTTCCTGGAGATGAAGAACAAGTTCCTCGCACGCCGCTTCAAGGTGAGCGCACGGGGGCCTTGCACGAGGGCCTTGCACGAGGGCTTTGCACGAGGGCCTTGCACCCGCACGGGGGCCTCGCACGAAGGTTGGCCTTGCACAAGGGCTGCTCTGGGGACACGGCTTGTGGGGCTGGCGCGCAGGGGCTGTGTTTGCACACTTGTGCGAGCTTTTTGCACGAGGGGCTCCATGCACAAGTGCCAGGCTCGCACGAGGGGCCGGGCACAGCGAGCGTGCACCCAGGCAGTGCTCACAACGTGGGCCACGCACGAGGGCAGAGAGGGTTGCACGGGGACAGGGCACAAGAGGCAGAGCCCCCATGGGGGGGCGTGGAGGTCACCAGGGGGGCGCGGAGGCCACCAGGGGGGCACGGAGGCCACCAGGGGGGCGCAGAGGACACCGGGGTGGCGCGGAGGCCACTGGGGGTGCCTGGAGGCCACCAGGAATGCGCGGAGGCCACGGGGGTGGCGAGGCTGGTGGCGAGGCCGCCTCCCCCCTCCCCCTTTTTTTTCCCCTTTCCCCCCTCTTTTCTCCACCCCCCCCCACCCCCCCGTCCCCCCAACCCCCCCGTCCCTCCCGCAGCTCCTGGAGCAGGCGCTGGTGATCGAGGAGCAGCTGCGCCGCGCCGCCTACCTGAACATGACGCAGGACCCCAGCCACCCCGCCATGGCCCTCAACACCCGCTTCGCCGAGGTCGAGTGCCTGGCCGAGAGCCACCAGCACTTGTCCAAGGAGTCGCTGGCGGGCAACAAGCCCGCGAACGCCGTCCTGCACAAGGGTAAGAGGCGGGCGGGCCGGCGCGCCCGGCGCGGACGCCCCGT
The DNA here is from genome assembly GCF_963932015.1 of Anas acuta. Lineage (NCBI taxonomy): Eukaryota > Metazoa > Chordata > Aves > Anseriformes > Anatidae > Anas > Anas acuta. The sequence continues at coordinate 303,114 of NC_089013.1, read as the reverse complement.
GTAGCGCCTCGCACCTCTCTGTACCCGCGCTCTCAATCATTAAAGTGGGGTTCTCCTCCCAACCGGCTCCCGGTGTATCCTTGCTCTGCGCGTGCTTTCTGGCGGCCGGGGAGGGCGCGGGGGGGCGGCGGGGCAGCTGCTGGAAGGCCCCCGAGGGGTTTCCGGGGTGTGAGTAAACCTTGAGTAAGCTCGGAGTAAGGCGGGGCGCGGACGCAGGGTGGCCCGAGGGGCTCCGGGGTGCGCGAGGAGGAGCAGCCGGGAGCTTCTGTTGCATACCGCGGGGCTTTGCGCTAAGATGTATCTGCTTAGTAACTGTAGTGGAAGTCTGGAGGATGCAAGTATTATGTGCCGTGTGCTTCGGGAGTATGTAATGCATTTACCCAGTGTATCTCTCGTGGGGGTATGGAATGAGTATATTCTGAGTAACCCTTGCAGTGGCCAGAGTATCCCTGGTGCATGTAATGAGTAAACCTGGAGTAATTCTGGTGTACAGAGTGGGAGTACCCAGACGGTTCCTGCTTGCATGTAATGCATAAGCCCAGAGTACCCCTGCAGCATGTACAGGCTTTGTCCAGAGTGCCCCTGGTGCATTTAATGAGTAAGCCTGGAGTACTTTCGGGGCATGTGCTGAGTATGCCCAGAGCATCTCTGGTGTATTTAAGGTCTTTGCCAGCAGTATCACTGGAGTAAGCCATGAGTATCATTGCTGTAGGCTGCTGTAGCTATGGAGAGGTTCTCAGGGGGATCTGATGAGTATTCCCTGAGTATTCCCTCCCTAAGGGTCCGTTAGCAATGTGCCCTGAGGATCTCGTGGCTGAGTAATGAGTATCGGTGATGTAGCTGCAGGCCGTCCCATAAGCCCCTTGGCCTTAGGAGTATGCAAGAAGGATGCCCGGAGTATCTCTGGTAGAAGTAGAATGTATCTGGAGTATCTCTGGTCTATCTGAGGAGTATCTTTGGTGTGCCTAAGGCATAAATCTAGAGTATCTCCAGAGCATTTAAAGAGAATATCCAGAGTGGCTAATGAGTATCTGTGGTGTATCTAAGGAATATGCCCAGAGTGACAAGTAGCATACACTACCTCAGGTGTCGCTAAAGATTATACCTGGAGTAGCTCTGGGGTGTCTAGGGAGGATACCTGGAGTGTCTAAGGAGTATTTCTGGAGTATCTCCAGTGTAGCTAAAGCATGTGCCCCTAGGTGCCCAAGCAGTGTGCCTGGAGTATCTCTGGTGTCTCTAAAAAGTATACATGGAGCATCTCCAGTGTGTCTAAGGTGTATGCCTGGAGTGTGCAAGGAGTACAGACAGAGCAACTCTGGTGTGTGTAGAGTAAACCCAGAGTGGCTAAAGAGTAAACCTGGAGTGTCCCAGTGTGTCTAGAGAGTATACCCAGAGTAAGTAGCATAATCAGAGCATCTCCAGTGTGACTAAGGAGCATACCTGGAGTATGTACACACGGAGTACCTCTGGCGTACCCATACCCAGTGTACCTCTGAGTCCTCCCACCCTGGAGCATGCCCCCACTTCCCGCTGGTGCATCCCCCGAGTATCCCTTGAGTAGCTCCCCGCCTTCCCCTCCCTCCCCCCACCCCCCTCCTTGCTCTCACGTGAGTATCTCCACCCCCGCTCCCCAAATAACCCGTGACTATGCTGCGAGTAACCTCCGAGTAACCTGCGAGTAACCTACGAGTAAGCTGCGAGTAGGCGTGGGGCGGCCCCCCGGCGCTGACGGGCCGCCCCCCGCCCCTCTTTCTCTCTCTCTCCCCCCCCTTTCGCCCCCCCGGCGCCAGTGCTGAACCAGCTGGAGGAGCTGCTGAGTGACATGAAGGCGGACGTCACCCGCCTCCCCGCCACCCTGTCCCGCATCCCCCCCATCGCCGCCCGCCTGCAGATGTCGGAGCGCAGCATCCTCAGCCGCCTCGCCAGCAAGGGCACCGAGAGCCACCCCCCGCCCGTAAGTCACCGCGCGGTGTGTCCCCCCCGCCCCCGGGGATGTCACCCCCCCCCCCCCCCCCACAATGGGGATGGCCTCCCTTCCTCGGGGTCGTGCCCCCCTCCCTGGGGTCGTTGCCCTACACGCGCCCTGACCTCAAGGCCCTGGGGGCATCGCTCGGGTGCTGATGCCCCCTGCCTTGGGGGGCACCCTGGGGACACCCCCTGCCTTGGGGGGCACCCTGGGGACACCCCCTCACCTTGGGGGGCATCCTGGGGACACCCCCTGCCTTGGGGGGCACCCTGGGGACACCCCCTCACCTTGGGGGGCATCCTGGGGACACCCCCTGCCTTGGGGGGCACCCTGGGGACACCCCTTGCCTTGGGGGGCATCCTGGGGACACCCCCTGCCTTGGGGGGCACCCTGGGGACACCCCCTCACCTTGGGGGGGCACCAAGAAGCTTGGGGAGGGTGCACACCCTAGGGACACCCAGCCTTGGGGACACCCTCTTGGGGGCACCCTGATCCTTGGGGACACCCTCACCCCTTTGGATCCCTTGGGGACACCCTGACCCCCCCCCCCCCCACCCCCCCGGGACACCCTCACCCCCTGGGGACACCCTGACCCCTGGGGACACCCTGGGGTGCCCATCCCCTGGGGACACCCCCCTGGGGGATCCCCAGAGGCAGCAGGGTGGGGGGGGTGACAGCCTTGTCCCCGTGTCCCCAGACCTTCCCGCCGGGGCCCTACGCCACCCCCCAGAGCTATGGGGGCACCTTTGGGACCCCCCCGGCCGGAGCTCTCCCCCCTGGGGGGGCCAACTACAGTCAGATGCCGCCCGGCTCCTTCATCACTGGTGAGCATCCGGACCCCTGGGTCCTTTTTTTTTTGGGGGGGGGGGGGGGGGGTGTAGGGGACCTACATACATGGGGGGGGCACCCACGTACATGGGGGGGGCACCCACGTACATGGGGGGGGCACCCACATACTTTGAGGGGGGGCATCCACATACCTGGGTCCTTGGTGGGGGGCACCCAGACCCCTGGGTCCTTCTTTTTTTTTGGGGGGGGGGCACCCACATACTTTGTGGGGGGGCACCCACGTACCTGGGTCCTTCTGGGGGGGGGGGGGACACAGACCCCTGGGATCGGGGCTGGGATCCCTGGGTCCCTTTGGGGGGGGGCACCCAGATGCTTGGGTCTGGGGGAGCGGGGAGGGAAGTGGGTGTTATTGGGGGGGGGGGGGGGACAGTGTGTGGAGCCCCCCCTTGAGTAACGTCCCCCCCCCAACTCCTTGCAGCCGCTGCCAACGGCCCCCCGGTGCTGGTGAAACGGGAGCGCGAGGCCGAAGGGCCGGAGAAGAAGGAGCCGCGCGGGGGCGAAGTCATCTGCATCGACGACTGAGGGGGGGGCTGGCGGGGCCCCCCCTCCCCCCCCAGCCCTCCCCCCACCACACCCGGGCCGCCCCCTCCCCCCCCTTGGCGACGGCGGGGGCGGGAGGGGGAGGAGGCGGGGGGGGGGGGGAGAGACACTGCCGGAATTGCCTCGTTTCACCCCAAAATCCGGGGCGGGGCAGCCATCGGCGTTGGGGGGGGCGTTTTGGGGGGGGGGGTGACGAGGACCACTGCAACTATAAATATGAATATATATATATATCCCCGGTGGCGGGGGGGGCCCCGGCGTCCGGGTTGGCCCCAGTGTCCCCCCCGAGGTCCCCCGGTGTCCCCAGGCCCCCCCCCCCCCCCCCCCCCGGGGCTTGGGCACTTGTTTAACCGCAGCAGAATAAAACCCGGTTCCTTGGCTACGGCACCCGGCTCCGCTCGCTGCTGGACGTGGCCACCAACGTGGTCATGGGGATGGCCACCAGTATGGTAGTGGTCATGGCCACCAACGTGGTCATGGGGACGGCCACCAGTATGGTACTGGTCATGGCCACCAGCGCGGTCATGGGGATGGCCATGGGGATGGCCACCAGTACAGTCATGGGGATGGCCACCAGTATGGTACTGGTCGTGGCCACCAACGTGGTCTTGGGGATGGCCACCAGTATGGTACTGGCCGTGGCCACCAACGTGGTCATGGGGATGGTCATGGGGATGGCCACCAGTATGGTACTGGTCATGGCCACCAGCATGGTCATGGGGATGGCCATGGGGATGGCCACCAGTATGGTACTGGTCGTGGCCACCAGCATGGTCATGGGGATGGCCATGGGGATGGCCACCAGTATGGTACTGGTCGTGGCCACCAGCATGGTCATGGGGATGGCCATGGGGATGGCCACCAGTATGGTACTGGTCGTGGCCACCAGCATGGTCATGGGGATGGCCATGGGGATGGCCACCAGTATGGTACTGGTCGTGGCCACCAGCATGGTCATGGGGATGGCCACCAGTATGGTACTGGTTGTGGCCACCAGCGCGGTCATGGGGATGGCCATGGGGATGGCCACCAGTACAGTCATGGGGATGGCCACCAGTATGGTACTGGTCATGGCCACCAGCACGGTCATGGAGATGGCCACCAGTATGGTACTGGTCATGGCCACCAATGTGGTCATGGGGATGGCCATGGGGATGGCCACCAGTACAGTCATGGGGATGGCCACCAGTATGGTACTGGTTGTGGCCACCAGCACGGTCATGGGGATGGCCACCAGTATGGTACTGGTCGTGGCCACCAGCGTGGTCATGGGGATGGCCACCAGTATGGTACTGGTCGTGGCCACCAGCGCGGTCATGGGGATGGCCATGGGGATGGCCCCCAGTACAGTCATGGGGATGGCCACCAGTATGGTACTGGTTGTGGCCACCAGCACGGTCATGGGGATGGCCACCAGTATGGTACTGGTCGTGGCCACCAGCGCGGTCATGGGGATGGCCACCAGTATGGTACTGGTCGTGGCCACCAGCGCAGTCATGGGGATGGCCACCAGCATGGTCAGGGCCACTGGCCATGGCCACCAACATGGTCCTGGGGACGGCCACCAGTGCCAGCAGGGGGCTGGCCACCAGCCACCCCCACCCGTGCTGCCACGGAGGTGCCGCGTGGTGGCCACAGCCACCGGTGTCACCCTGGGGGCCCAATGCCCTCTGTCGGGGGGGGAGGGGGGTGGCCACCGAAGTGACCGGGCCATGGCCACGGTGGCCTCGCGTGGCCCCAGCCCCGTGGTGGCCGCAGTGACACAAAACAAGACACGGGGGTGGCAGGGGACACGTTTTTACTGGGGGGGGGGGGGACCAAAGCTTTGCAGGGAGCTTCTGGGGGGGGGGTCTCCATCCTTGGAGGGAGCGAAGGCCACCGGGACGTGGCTGTGGTGGCCCCCCGGGGACCCTCCTCAGCCCCCCCTGGACCCCAGGAAGGTCCCTGCAGCCCCCAGAGACCCTCCTGAGCCCCCCCAAGACCCTCCAAATCCCCCTCCCCCCCCAGGACCCTCCTGAGACCCCCCAGGACCCCACGCAGGTCCCCAGTACCCCCCAGGTCCCCCCCCCCCCCCCCAATATTTCCTGCTGGGACAAGCGGGTGACACCGAGGACCCATTTTTTTTTTTTTGGGGGGGGGGGGGGTCAGGGGGGTTCAGGCCCCCCCCCAGGCCAACTCGTGGAGGCGTCGGGCGGCGGCGCTCAGGCGCCCGCGGTACTCGAGGCCGCGGTGCAGCCCGGGGGGCACGGCCGCCAGCCCCCCCAGCAGCCCCCAGCAGCCGGCGGCGATGGTGCCGGTGGAGTCGTTGTCCCCCCCGTGCAGCACCCCGAGGTGACACAGGGTGGCCCAGCACCCCCCGGCCGCCAGCAGCGCCTCCAGGGCCACCATGGGGGCGTCGTGGCCGCTGCGCCCCGGCCACCCCCCCAGCGCCCAGCCCAGGTACTCGGCGTCCCGCTCGGCCGGGGACGGCAGCGCCGGCAGCCACGGGGGGCCCGAGCCCTCCAGAAGCCCCCGGGACTCCAGGTAGCTGCGGGGACAGGGGGGACACTGGGGTCAGTGGGGACACTGGGGGCACTGGGGTCATTGAGGTATTGGGGTCAGAAGGGACATTGGGGTCAGTGGGAACACTGGGGGCACTGGGGTCACAGGGACACCGGGGTCAGTGGGGATATTGGGGTCAGTGGGGTCAGTGGGGTCACAGAGACACTGGGGTCAATGGGGTCATGGGGACAGGAGGGTCAGTGGGGACACTGGGGTCACTGGGGTCACTGGGGTCACAGGGACACTGGGGTCAGTGGGGATATTGGGGTCACAGGGACACTGGGGTCAGTGGGGACATTCGGGTCAGTGGGGCCATTGGGGTCACTGGGGTCACAAGGACACTGGGGTCAGTTGGGGATATTGGGGTCAGAAGGGACATTGGGGTCAGTGGGAACACCGGGGGCACTGGGGTCACAGAGGACATTGGGGTCACAGGGACACCAGGGTCAGCAGGGACATTGGGGTCACAGGGACACTGGAGTCACTGGGGATATTGGGGTCAGCAGGGACATTGGGGTCACAGCGGTCAGTGGGGACACTGGGGGCACTGGGGGCACAGAGGACATTGGGGTCACAGGGACACCGGGGTCAGTGGGGATATTGGGGTCAGTGGGGTCAGTGGGGTCACAGAGACACTGGGGTCAATGGGGTCATGGGGACAGGAGGGTCAGTGGGGACGCTGGGGTCATTGGGGTCACAGGGACACTGGGGTCAGTGGGGATATTGGGGTCACAGGGACACTGGGGTCAGTGGGGCCATTGGGGTCAGTGGGGCCATTGGGGTCAGTGGGGTCACAGGGACACTGGGGTCAGTGGGGATATTGGGGTCAGTGGGGACACTGGGGGCACTGGGGTCACAGGGACACCGGGGTCAGCAGGGACATTGGGGTCACAGCAGTCAGTGGGGACACTGGAGGCACTGGGGTCAGTGGGAATATTGGGGTCAGAAGGGACATTGGAGTCAGTGGGGACACTGGGGGCACTGGGGTCACAGGGGACATTGGGGTCACAGGGACACCGGGGTCAGTGGGGATATTGGGGTCAGTGGGGTCAGTGGGGTCACAGAGACACTGGGGTCAATGGGGTCATGGGGACAGGAGGGTCAGTGGGGACGCTGGGGTCACTGGGGTCACAGGGACACTGGGGTCAGTGGGGATATTGGGGTCACAGGGACACTGGGGTCAGTGGGGACATTGGGGTCAGTGGGGCCATTGGGGTCAGTGGGGACATTGGGGTCAGAAGGGACATTGGGGTCAGTGGGGTCACAGGGACATTGGGGTCACTGGGGACACCGGGGACGTCAGGGTCACCAGGCCATGGATGTCCCTAAACACTCCCAGTATCCCCAGTAACCCCTCCCAGTGCTCCCAGTGCCCCCTTACAGGTGCCACTTGTCCCTGAATAAGGACCAGTCCGCACCATTGTCCCCTATGGCCACCCCAGTGCCCTCCCAGTGCTCCCAGTACCCCCTCCCAGTGCTCCCAGTGCCCTCTCCCAGTGCTCCCAATGCTCCCAGTGCCCCCTCCCAGTGCTCCCAGTGCTCCCAGTGCCTCCTTACCAGTGCCAGGTGTCCCCAAAGAAGGGCCAGGTGATGGCGTTGTCTCCAACAGCCACCCCAGTGCCCCCTCCCAGTGCTCCCAGTGCCCCCTCCTAGTGCTCCCAGTGCCCCCTCCCAGTGCTCCCAGTGCTCCCAGTGCTCCCAGCACCCTCTCACCGGCGCCAGGCGTCCCCGAAGAAGGGCCAGGCGGCGGCGTTGTCCCCGACGGCCACCCCGGTGCTCTCCACGTAGTCCCACGCCTGGGGCAGGACCCGCAGCAGCTCGGCCCCCCACTTCTCGGGGGGCTCCCCCCGCGCCCCCAGCGCCCCGAAAAGGGCCACGGCCAGCGCCCCCAGGTACCCTGCGGGGACAGAGGAAGGGGGGGGGGGGGGGGTCAGGGGATTTGGGGGGGGAGGGGGGGGTCCCTGGGGGGGTCCCCGCGCCCCGGGGTGGCACCCACCGGTGGGGTGGTGGTGGGTCATGCGCCCGCTCTCCACGCTCACCCGGATCAGCGTCGGCAGCTCCCGGGCGTGGGGGTACCTGCGGTGGCCCCGGCCCTGTCACCCCCCCGCCCCATGTCCCTGTCACCCCCCCCCCCCCCCCCCCCCAAATCCCGCATCCTCATCCCCATCCCCGTCCCCCTATGACCCTGTCCCTCACCCCGCCACGTTCCCACCCCCCCATGTCCCGTGTCCTCATCCCCCTCACCCCCATGTCCCTGTCCCTGCACCCCCAAGTCCCTGTCCCATGTCCCCACCCCTGTCCCCACCATGTCCCAACCCCTGACCCCCCCCCCCATGTCCCTGTCATCCAGTCCCCTCCATGTCCCCCATCCCTAATGTCCCCTATCCCCATCCCTGACCCCCCTCATGTCCCATGTCCCTGACCCCCCCCCCCCATGTCCCCATCCCTGTCACCCCCGTGGCCCTGTCCCTGACCCCCCCATGTCCCCACCCCTGTCCCCATGCCCCCCTGCCATGCCCCCAATGTCCCCATCCCTGTCCTCCCACGTCCCAGACCCCCCCCCCATGTCCCCCCCATGCCCCCCCCCCTATGTCCCATGTCCCCCTATACCCCCCCCCCATGCCCCCCCGGTCCCCATCCCTGTCACCCCGTGTCCCAGACCCCCCTCATGTCCCATGCTCCCCTATACCCCCCCCATGCCCCCCCTGTCCCCATCCCTGTCACCCCGTGTCCCAGACCCACCCCGTGTCCCCCCATCCCTCCCCGTGCCTCCCCCGTCCCCGTCCCTGTCACCCCATGTCCCTGACCCCCCCCCCATGTCCCTGCCCCCCCCCCGTGCCCCCCACCTGAGGCCGATGGCCAGGCTGCGCATGGCGGCCCCGCAGCCGGTGCCGGTGGGGTTGAAGGGGATGCGATACCCCTGGGGCTCCCCGGGCCGCAGCTGCGAGGTGCCTGGGGGGGGGATTTGGGGTGAGCCCCCACCCTCCCACAACCCCCCCCTTACCCCCAACCCCCCCCCCCACGCACCCAGGATGCTGGTGGGCCCCGGTTTGCGCCCCTCCATGTCCCCCATGGCGGCCACGTAGCGGCGAGCCAGCTCCTGCAGGAGGGGCTCCCCCTCCAGGCCTGGGGGGGGGGGGGACACACAGTGGGGACCCCCCCCCCCCCCAAAATGGGGGAAGGGAGATCATCCCCAAACCCCCCCCCCAAGAAAAAAAAAAAAAATTGGAGGGGAAGGTGGATCCCCCCCCCCCAGTATCCCCACAATGAGAGGGGACCCACCTGGGCACCCCAAACTGGGGGGGGGAAATTGGGGATCCCCCTAAAATAAAGGGAAAAGGACCCCCCCCCATGAGTATATCAGGGACCCCCCCCCCCCCCCCCCAAATACCCCCCAGGGACCCTGCAAAGTGGAACTGGGGCACAAAGGGGACCCTCCCCTTACACCCCCCCCTCCAAGGACCTCCCCCCCCATATGGGTCTGGGGTACACAGGGGACCCCCCCCCTCAGGAACCCCCCCGATGAGGCTCTGGGGTACAAAAGGGACCATCCTTACCCCCCCCCCCAAATGGGTCTGGGGGTACAAAGGGACCTCCCTCCCCACTTACCCCCATCACCCCCCCCCAAATAGGTCTGGGGGACCCCCCCCACTCCCATATACCCCCCAAATGTGGCTCCGGGATACAAAAGGGACCCCCCAGAACCCTTCCAAAATGGGTCTGGGAGTACACAGCGACCCCCCCCCTTTACCCCCCCAGCCCCCCCCAGATGGGTCTGGGGTACAACAGGGACCCCCCCACCCCACAAATACCCCCCCCCCCGAAAAAAAAACACATGGCTATGGTGCACGAAAGGGACCCCCTTACCCCCCAGCCCCCCCACCCCAATGGCTCTGGGTTACGAAGGGCCCCCCTTTACCCCCCCCCCAAAAAAAAAAAATGGCTCTGGGGGGTTCCCCCCCACCACCCCGTTACCGGTGGCCAGCCCCTCGGCCGTGGCGAGGTGCAGCACGGTGTCGTCGCTGACGGGCCACTCGGGGGGCTCGAGGGCGATGGCTCCGAGCCCCCCCAGCTGGGCCAGCTCGGCGTGGATCTGGGGCCCCGAGGTGCAGTACTCCCAGCGGGACCCCCGGTACCCCAGGGCGTCCCCCACCCCGCTCAGCACCAGGGCGGCCTCGTACGCCTCCACCGAGGGCACCCTAAGGGGTATTTTTATTTATTTTTTTTTGGGGGGGGCATGGGTGTTGTCACAAAGGGACTTTGGGACCCCTCCCCACACCCCAATATCCCTGGGGGACACTCACGTCTCCGCCATGGTGGTGGCAGCTGGGGACGCCCGTCATGGGGGGGGGGGGGGGGAATGGGGACAGAGCTGGCTGGGGGCCCTTAAAGGGGACGGGGATTTGGGGGGGGTCTGGAGGGGGGGGGCGTAATGTGGGGGTGACTGAATGGGGAAACTGAATGGGGAAACGAGACTCCTGAAAGGCGTGGGGGTACGGGGGGGGCACTCAGAGGGGCCCGAAAATGGGATGGGGGGGTTAATGGGGGCTGCGGGGGTGGGGGGGGCAGCTGGGAGGGGGGTAGAGAGGGAAATGGGGGTGGGGGTCCAGAGGGGACTGGGGCACCAAAGGGATATTAAGGGATTGGGGGGGGGGGGGGGGGCAAAGGGACATGGGGCTCCCCAAAGGGATTTGGGGGGGGGGCCCAAAGGGACCCAGGGAGCACCCAAAGGTATATGGGAGGGTGGGGGGGGGGGCACCAAAGGGACATGGGGGCTTCCAAAGGGATTGGGGGGCCCAAAGGAATTTGGGGGACACCCAAAGGGATTTGGGGGGGGGGAGCACTCAAAGGGACATGAAGGCAGAAACACAGAGGGGAGGAAAAAAAGGCATTTCCAAGAAAAAAAACAAAAACAAAAACAAAAACAAAAACAACTATTTCTACCAATTGTTTTTTTTTTTTCCCACTGGGATGGGGCAAAAAACAATAAAGATTTTCCTCCCACCTCCCCCCCACTCCACAGACCTCCAAGCCATATTTTGGGGGCAAGACCCTTCAAAAATCATCATTTCTCACCCAGGTGCGTCCCACCAGGACGGGGCTGATAACCAGGGTCTGAGCCGACCTAAAAATGTTCTTTTTTGAGTTAAAAAAATTAATAATAATAAATGCAATTAGTGGTTGGTGCCTGGCAGCAAGGAGTTAAAAGCTCATCCCTAAATTTCAGCAGCTTAATTAAAAGTCCGCTGGTGAAACCCTGGTGCTGGACCCTTGCCAAGCTCTGGGTTTTTGTCTTTTTCTTAGTTTCTTTTTGGCAAAAATTGCACCAAATAGCCATTATTTATTTATTTATTTATTTATTTATATGTATGTATTCAGTGTAAACTGGACCCAGCCCCCCCCACCCCAAAAGCACCCAGGTGCCCAAGGCCCCCCAGAACCCCCCAGGTTGGGGGGGGGGACATTGGGGACACGGGGGGGACACCCCGACACTGCCCCTCAGACGCTGCAGCATTCACCACCTTTATTGTGTTTGGGGGGGGGGGGGGAGCTCGGGGCCCCCCCAAAGTTTCCCTGAGTTGGGGGGGGGCCACGAAGCCCCCTGAGGTAAAGGGGGGGGGGGGTAAAATAGAGGGACCCGGAGGTGGCACAGAGCTGGGGGATCCCTGAGATCTGCTTGGGGTCGGGGGGAGGGGGGGGCACATTTGAGGGGGGCTACCCCAGAGCTTGGGTTTTGGGGTGACCCCCCCCAAACAGATGGAGCCCCCCCCGTTTGTTTTTTTGGGGGGTTATGGAGTTTTTTTGGGTTGTGTCCCCCTCCCCATTTTGGGGTGTCTTTGGTGCAAGCTGACCGGGGGGGCGGGGGGGGGCTGCGATCTGGGGCCTAACTCCCAATTTTGGCGTTCTCAAAGCCCCCCACATTTGAAGTTCCCGGGGGGGGACAATTTTGAGCTGCCCAAAGAGCCCCCCCCCCCCATATTTATGATCCTAAAAGTGTCCCCCCCACATTTTGGGGGTTCTGGGGGGTTTCCCAACATTTAGGATTCCCAAATGGGTGTCATGGCCGCCCTGGAGGTGTCATGGCCACCCTGGAGGTATCATGGCCGCCCCTGGAGGTGTCATGGCTGCCATTGGCGGTATCATGGGCACCCTGGAGGTAACATGGCCACCCCTTGAGGTATCATGGCCGCCATTGGCGGTATCTTGGCTACCCTGGGAAGTGTCATGGCCACCATTGGCAGTGTCACGGCCGCCCTGGAGGTATCATGGCCACCCCTGGAGGTGCAATGGCCGCTATTGGAGGTATCATGTCTGCCATTGGCGGTATCATGGCCTCCCTGTAGGTGTCATGGCCGCCATTGGCGGTATCATGGCCGCCCTGGAGGTGTCATGGCTGCCAAGTAGGTGTCATGGCCACCATTGGCGGTATCATGGCCTCCCTGGAGGTATCATGGCCCCAACATTTGGGATTCCCAAAGACCGCCCCCCCTTTTGCTCTGCCATTCCCACCCCCCAACACCCCCCCCACTTTTAGGGCTTCTCAAGGGGGGGGGGGGCAACATTTCGTCTCCTCCCAAATCATCCTCCCCACAACCAGATGAGGCCCTGACACCCCCCCACCCCCTCTAATTTGAGGGTGCCCCCCTCAGAATCTATCACAGCAGCCCGCAGGTGGCCGAGCGCGCCCCCCCGGCGGGGGCGGCGTTGGGGTCCAGGTCGGGGGGCAGCTGCCCGGGGTCCCCCCAGACGTTGAGCTCCTGGAAGATGCCGGTCTCGATCAGCTCCTCCTGCCAGGGCACGGGGACGGTCCCCGAGGCGAAGGCGTCGCACAGCGCCGCGTCCCTATCGTCCAGTTCCACGCCCCGCACCGTCGAGAAGGCCCCCACATCCCCCAGGTCCTTGGCGTACACCCGACGGGGGTCCGGCACGAAGGGGGGGGGCACCAGGCCTGCAAAGTAGTCCCAGGAACCTCCCCAGTACCCCCCAGTATCCCCAAGTACCACCTCAGTAACCCCCAGTATCCCCAGGTACCCCCAAGTATTGCCAGGTAATTCCCCAGTACTCCCCAGTATCCCCAGGTACCTCCCAGTATTCCCAGGACCCCCCCCAGTACTCCCCAGTATCCCCAGGTGCCCCCCAGTATCCTCAAGTATCCCCCCAGTACCCCCAGGTACTCCCCCCATAATCCCAGGTATCCCCAGTACCCCCCCAGTATTCCCAGGTACCCCTCCAGTAGCCCCCACTACCCCCAATAGCCCCCCAGTACTCCCCTGCTACCCCCAGTACAACCCCAGTGTTCCCAGTAGCCCCCCAGTACCCCCAGTACTCCCCCAGTCTCTCCGTGATGCCCCCAGTAGCCCCCCAGCACCCAATGCCCACCCAGGGGTAGTTTTGGAGCACCCAGCACCCACTGGGAACCCCATTTTGGGGCACCCAGCACCCACTGGGACCCCTCCAGGAGCACCCAACCCCCCCAGACCCCTTCTAGAGCACCCAACCTCCAGGTGAACCCCTCCTGGAGCACCCACAAAGACCCCTCCTGGAGCACCCACCGCCCCCAGACCCCTCCTCCAGCACCCACAAAGACCCCTCCTGCACCACCCCCACCCCCAGCCCCCCCAGCACCCCTGGGTGGGGGGTTACCTGCCTCGAGGCGCCCCCAGCTGACGGCGGCGAAGACGGGGTGCGCCTTGAGCTGGGCGCAGCTCCCGGCCTGGAAGCCCAGGCGGGCGCCGGGGTCCTTGGCCATGAGCCCCTCGCAGGCCGCCCGCGCCGCCGCGCTGAAGCGCTCCGAGAAGCTCAGCGGGTCGTGCAGCGTGCGCCGCGTCACCTCCTGGTTCTCCACCTGGGGGGGTGACCCTGGGGATGGGGGGGGGGACCCTGGGGACAGGGTGGGGGACCCTGGGGACAGGGGAGGGATGTGGGTGACACGGGGGGATGGAGGGTGGGGAGTGGGGAGGATGCCTGGGGGCTTGGGGACATGGGGGTGGCACTTGGGGACATGGGGATGGCACCTGGGGACATGGGGGTGACCCTTGGGGACATCAGAGTGACAACTGGGGACATGGGGGTGATATGTGGGGACATGAGGTGACACTTGGGGACATGGGGGTGACACCTGGAGACATGGGGGTGGCACTTGGGGACATGGGGGTGATGCTTGGGGACATGGGGGTGACGCCTGGGGACACGGGAGGATGCCAAGGAGCATGGGGATGGCATCTGGGGACATGGGAGGATGCCTGGGGACATGGGGGTGACTTGGGGAAATGTGGATGACACCTGGGGACATGGAGATGGCATTTGGAGACACAGGGATGACGCTTGGGGACATGGGGGTAAGTGAATGGGGACATGGGGATGACGCTTGGGTCCCCAGTACTTTCCAGTGCCTCCCAGTCCTCCCAGTACCTCCCAGTCTACCCCACCTTCTCCCCGCGGCACCGGAAGGGCCCCCTGGCCTCCACCATCTCGAAGAGCGTCACCCCCAGCGTGAAGTAGTCGACGGCCCAGTCGTACTCCTCGTCCCGCAGCACCTCGGGCGCCATGAACCCTGGGGGGGGGGACAGGGGGGACACCCCGGTGACAGGGGGGGCAGGGGGACACCCCCCGTGTCCCCTCTCCTGGCTCTGGTTCTGGCACTGGGGGCCACGGCCCTGCGGTGTCCCCCCTTTGTCCCCATGTCCTCAGTGTCCCCCCCCGTGTCCCCTCCCCCGTGTCCCCCATGTCTCTGGGTCCCCCTGTGTCCCCCACATCCCCTAATGTCCCCCCCATGTCCCCCCATGTCCCCACCACCTCCCCATGGCCCCCCATGGCCCTCTGATGTCCCCCCCATGTCCCTCTGATGTCCCCCCCATGTCCCCATGTCCTGCCCACACCCCCTGTGTCCTCAATGCCCCCCATGACCCTCCCATGTCCCTGTGCCCCCCCCATGTCCCCCCCATGTCCCCCTCCTACCCGGGGTCCCGGCGTAGCCTCGGGTCTTGCTCTGCCCCTCGCGGAGCTCCACGGCCAGCCCCATATCGGACAGACGGACGTGGCCTGTCCCGACCAGCACCACCAGTAACCACCAGCGACCCTCCCAGCGCCTCCCAGTAACACTCCCCAGTGTCCACCCCCCAGCCCCTTGGTGTCCCCACAAGTCCTGGATGCCTCCCATGTCCCCCAGGTCCTGCGCAATGTCCCCAAATCTCCCATGTCCCCCCAGTGTCCCCATATCCCCCCAATGTCCCCAATGTCCCCCACATCCCCCTCTTGTCCCCCACAGCCCCCCCAGTGGCCCCACATTCCCCCACATCCCCCCAATGTCCCCATGTCCCCAGTGTCCCCATGTCCCCTACATCCCCGATGTCCCCCCGTTGTCCCCACATCCCTGATGTCCCCCCGTTGTCCCCATGTCCCCAACGTCCCCCCCGTGTCCCCACATCACCGGCGTCATCGAGCAGGACGTTCTCGGGCTTGAGGTCGCGGTAGACGATGCGGTGCTGGTGGAGGTGCTCCAGCCCCAGCAGGATCTGGGCGGTGTAAAACACGGCCCGCGGCTCGGGGAAGCCGGGGTTGTCCTCGTCCACGTTGTACACGTGGTACCTGCACGCCAGGGACACGCCACGCACACGCTAAGGACACGCCAGGGACGTGCCCGTGCTAAGAACACGCGGACGTGCCCCAGGAGCTGGGACAGCCCGTCGCAAACATGATGTGCATGCCATGTATGTGCCAAATAACACGCCAGGAACATGCCAAGCACACGCCAAGCACACGCTTACCGCAGGTCGCCGCCGTTCATGAGCGTCATGACGAGGCAGAGGTCGGTCTTGGTCTGGAAGGCGCAGGCCAGCGAGACAATGAAGCGGCTGTGCACCCGTGCCAGGATGCGCTTCTCCACCATCGCCGCCTGCACACGCCAAGCACACGCCAAGCACACGCCAAGGACACGCAGAGATCATGGGGAAAACATAGAGGAAGATGAGAAGGAAAATGGAGGAAGAAAACGGGGGGAAAGAGGGAGGAGGAGAGGAAAGAGGGATGGACGAGGGGACAGGGGGACAGGGAGGGGGCAGGGAGTGGGTTGGGGACAAGGAAGGGGACAGGGGGACAGGGAAGGGGACAGGGGGACAGATGAGGGGACAGAAGGATGGACAAGGGGCCAGAGGGATGGACAAGGGGACAAATGGGCAGATGAGGGGACAGAGGGACAGACGATGGGCCAGAGGGATGGACAGAGCTGGAGAGTGGGACAGAAGGATGGACAAAGGGACAGAAGGACAAGGAAGGGGACAGGAAGACATGATGGGACAGGGTAGGCAGAGGGACAAAGGGACAGGGGGACAAACAAGCAGACAGGGGACCCGAAGGATGGCGGCGGGGACGGGGGCGGCCACCTCATAGCCATGGCGCTTCTTGAGCCGCTTCTTGTTGAGGCGCTTGTTGGCGTACATCTTGCCGGTGGCGCGGCGCTGGCAGGCGCAGACCTCGCCAAAGCCGCCCTTGCCCAGCACGCGGAAGTCGGCGAAGGCCTCGGCGCCCACCGGCTGCGCCTCCAGCCACTTGAACTGCGTGAAGCGCCCGAAGTAGGGTGAGGCGCGGTACGGCGCCCACGCCGTCGCCTCCAGGTGTGCCAGCAGCTCCTTCCGCGCCAGCCCAAAGTCCTCCGGGGTGCTGGGACCTGGGAGGAGCAGGGAGAGAGGTGGGGACGGCGTGAGGGGTGTCGTGGCGGCCGTGGGTGTCATGGCTGCCATTGGCGGTGTCATGGCCACCATCTTCATGGCTCCATCCGGGGGGTCATGGCTACCACTGGGGTTATCATGGCTGCCATCTTCATGGCCATCCAGGAGGTGTCATGGCCGCCATTGGCGGTATCATGGGCACCCTGGAGGTATCATGGACACTATTGGAGGTATCATGGCTGCCCTGGGAGGTATCATGGCCACCATTGGCGGTGTCATGGCCACCCTGGAGGTATCATGGCCTCTATTGGAGGTATCAGGGCCCCCCTGGAGGTATCATGGCCGCCATTGGCGGTATCATGGCCGCCATTGGAGGAATCATGGCTGCCATTGGCAGTATCATGGCCACCCTGGAGGTATCATGGCCACCCCTTGAGGTATCATGGCCGCCATTGGTGGTATCTTGGCTGACATTGGAGGTATCATGGCCACCCCTGGAGGAATCATGGCCGCCATTGGCGGTATCATGGCCGCCATTGGAGGAATCATGGCTGCCACTGGAGGAATCATGGCTGCCATTGGCAGTATCATGGCTGCCCTGGAGGTAACATGGCCACCCCTTGAGGTATCATGGCCGCCATTGGCAGTATCTCGGCTGCCCTGGGAAGTATCATGGCCACCATTGGCAGTGTCATGGCCACCCTGGAGGTATCATGGCCGCCCCTGGAGGTATCGTGGCCGCCATTGGTGGTGTCATGCCCGCCTGGGAGGTATCATGGCCACCATTGGCAGTGTCATGGCCACCCTGGAGGTATCATGGCCGCCCTGGAGGTATCATGGCCACCATTGGAGGTATCATGGCTGCCATTGGCAGTATCATGGCCGCCCTGGAGGTATCATGGCCACCCCTGTAGGTATCATGGCCACCATTGGTGGTATCATGGCCGCCCTGGAGGTGCCACGGCCGCTATTGGAGGTGTCATGGCCACCCTGGAGGTATCATGGCCGCCCTGGAGGTATCATGGCCGCCCCTGGAGGTATCATGGCCGCCATTGGAGGTGTCATGGCCACCCTGGAGGTATCATGGCTGCCATTGGGGGTATCATGGCCACCCTGGAGGTACCATGGCCGCCCTGGAGGTGCCACGGCCGCTATTGGAGGTACCATGGCCGCCCTGGAGGTACCATGGCCGCCCTGGAGGTATGGCCACCATTGGTGGTATCATGGCCGCCCTGGAGGTATCATGGCCTCCATTGGCGGTATCATGGCTGCCATTGGCAGTATCATGGCCGCCCTGGAGGTATCATGGCCACCCTGGAGGTATCATGGCTGCCATTGGCGGTATCATGGCCGCTCCTGCAGGTTCCACGGCCGCCCCTCTCACCTGCGGGCGGCGCCATGGCGGCGGCGCTGAGGAAGCCGCAGTGCTCGGCCCCTCCCGGGGTGAAGAAGCGCCCCCTCAGGGCTGTGGCCGCCGCGCCGCGCTCCGCCTCCTCGCAGCACTCGAAGGCCTCGAGCTCCGCCCACAGCGCCCCGGCCGCGGCCAATCCCGGCGTGGCCTCCAGGAACTGGCGGAAGAGCCGCTTCCCGATTGGCTGCTCCAGGCACTGCCAGCGGAAGGACGTCTCCTCCTCCCCGGCCTGGGCGCCGCCATCTTGCCCCACGGCCCCCTGGGCGCCGCCATCTTGCCCCGCGGCCCCCCGGGTGCCGCCATCGCTGGGGCCGCCGCCGCCGCCGGCCAGGCGGGCGCGCAGGGCCTCGCACTGGGAGATGTGGGGCAGGCGCAGGCGGGCGCGGTGCCGCCGGTCCCGGCTCGAGGCCCCGGAGGTGCCGGCGCCGCCGCCGCCGCCGCGGGCGGACACGTAGGCCGAGTTGGCCACCACCGTCTCCAGGCCGCCGATGTCCATGGCTGCGGGAGGAGGGGAAGGGGCTCAGGCTGGGAGCGATTCTGGGATTAACCCCGCCCCCCCGGATTAGCCCCACCCTGGGATTAGCCCCACCCTGGGATTAGCCCCATCCAGGATTAGCCCCATCCAGGATTAGCCCCACCCCGGGATTAGCCCCATCCGGCATTAGCCCCACCCCCGGATTAGCCCCATCCAGGATTAGCCCCACCCCGGGATTAGCCCCACCCCGGGATTAGCCCCACCCCGGGATTAGCCCTGCACCGGATTAGCCCCACCCTCAGATTAGCCCCATCCGGGATTAGCCCCACCCCGGGATTAGCCCTGCACTGGATTAGCCCCACCCCCGGATTAGCCCCACCCCCGGATTAGCCCCACCCCCGGATTAGCCCTGCACCGGATTAGCCCCACCCCCTGGATCAATCCCACCCTCAGATTAGCCCCACCCCCCAGATTAGGACCCCAGGATTAGCCTCGCCCTCAGATTAGCTCCACCCCCTGGGTTAACCTCGCCCTCAGATTAGCCCCACTGCCCCGGATTAGCCCCGCCCCGGATTAGTCCCGCCCCAGATTACCTCCAAGCTTGGATTAGCTCCACTCCCAGATTAACCATGGCCCAGATTATCCCCACCGCAGATTACCCCCACCCCTGGATTAGCCTCACACCCCGGGTCAAACCCACCCCCATATTAGCCCCACCCCCCAGATTAGTCTTGCCCTCGGATTAGCTCCACCCCCTGGGTTAACAACACCCCCAGATTAGCCATACCCCAGATTATCTCCGCCCTTGGATTAGCCCCACACCCTGTGTTAACCTCCCCCATGGATTACCCCCCACATCCTGGATTAGCCCCACCTGTGTATTAGCCCCACCGTCATACTAGCCCCACCCCCACATTAAACCTTGCCCCCAGATTAGCCCCACCCCCTCAGATTAGCTTTGCCCTGCATTAGCCCCACCCTCTGACCCGGATTAGCCCCACCCCCTAGGTCAAACTCACCCCCAGATTAGCCTCACCCCTGGACTAGCAACCCCAGATTAAACTCACCATCAGATTAGCCCCGCCCCTTGGGTTAACCTCACCCCCAGATTAGCCCCACCTCCCCAGATTAACCCTGCCCCCAGATTAGCCCCACCACCATATTAACCCCACCCACAGAATAGCACCAGCCCCTGGGTTAGCCACACCCCTGGATTAGCCCCTCCCCCTGGATTAGCCACACCCACCCATCCCATCCCCAGGTTGAATTTTACCCCTGGATTACCCTGACCACCCTAGATTACCCCTCCCCCTGCATTAGCCCCACCCTTGGATTAGCCCCACCCCCGCATCAACCTCAGACCTGGATTAGCCCCGCCCTCTAGCTCAAACTCAACCCCAAATTAGTCCCGCCCCCTGGATTAGCAACCCCAGACTAGCTTGTCCCTAGGGTTAGCGCCACTCCCTGAGTTACTGTCACCCCCCCAGATTAACCCCACCCCCTGGATTAGCCCCATCTGTTTATTAGCCCTGCCCCCATAATAGCCCCACCCCAAAGCTGAGCCTCACCCTGGGATTAGCCCCCTCCCCCGGATTAACCCTGCCCCCACCAGCCCCATCCTCGGATTAGCCCCGCCCCCTGGATTAACCCCGCCCCCCTGACCGGGATTAGCCCCGCCCCCAGCCCAGGCCTGAGCCCTTAAAGGGCCGGCGCACTATAATTAGCCCCAAAGCCGCTCAGCCCTAAGCCGCTTCCACCCCCCCCACGGACCCCCCCCCCCTCAATCCCACAGTGCCCCTGGGCCGCACGGCATGCTGGGAATGCTGCCCCCCCTCAGCACCCCCCCATGGCCCAAAGGATGCTGGGAGCCCCCCCCGACCCCCCCCCCCAAAGATGTTGGGCTGGGGGGGGGGCTGGGGGAGGGGCAGGACCCAGGGCCCCCCCCAAAAGGACCCAGGTGCCCAGGGCCCCCCCAACCTTTTGGGGGGGTCCGCAGAGGGCCCAGCCCCCCCAGAACCCCCCCCACGTGCCACCCCAAAAGGGACCTAGCCCCCCCCGATCCCCCCCTCAGGTGTCCCCCAACCCCCCCATGTGCCCCCCCCCACCCATAAAGGGACCCTGACACCCCCCCAGGTGTCCCCCACCCCCAGGACCCCCACAGGTGCCCCCCCCAGATGCTCCCCCCAGAGGACCCAGGCCCCCCCCCAGACCCCCCAGGAACCCCCCAGGACCCCCAACCCCCCCCCCCACCCCCTCAGGACCCCTCAGGTGCCCCCACTCCCGGAATCCCCCCACCCCCAGAGGACCCAACCCCCCCGGGACCCCCCCCCGGTGCCCCCAGCCCCTCTCACCCGCGCAGCTCCGGTGCCCGCGGCGCCTCCCGGGGACCTTGGCCCCGCCCGGGGATTAAGGGGGATGTGCGGGGGCCCCCCCCCCTTTTACAGCCCCCCCCCGAGGGCTCCGGGACACCGTGGGGGGGGGCACACGGGGGGGGCACACACACGCCATCCCCCCCCCCCCGTTGTCCCCAGGGGACCCGTCCGGGACGCGCCGTTACCGGGGAGCCCGGAGCCGCTCGGCACGGCACGACCGGGGGGGGGGGGCCGGGGTCCCCCCCTCTTTTTTGGGGGGGGGGGGGGGCTGGGGGGGTTGTGCCCCCCCCCGGCATCTCCCGCCCACGCCCCGCCCCCTCTCCAGCCCCGCCCCCCCCCGCTCGGCAGCCCCCAAGGGCACCCAGAGCCCCTCCTCCAGTGCTCCCAGTTCACTCCCAGTAAGCTCCCGGGGGTCCTCCTCATCGCCCCCTCGCGTGGCCCCAGTAAGCCCCCAGTAGCCCCCAGTAAGCCCCCAGTAGCCCCCAGTAACCTGCTCAGCGCCCCCAGTAACCCCCAGTAACCTGCTCGATGCCCCCAGTAGCCCCCCAGTGCTCCCAGTAAGCCCCAGAGCTCCCAGGAGCCCTCCCCAGTATCTCCTCTGCGTGCTCCCAGTAGCCCCCAGTGCTCCCAGTAACCTGCTCAGTGCCCCCAGTAGCCCCCCAGTGTTCCCAGTAATTTTCTCAATGCTCCCAGTACCCGCTCAGTGGCCCCAGTAGCTTCCCAGTAGCCCCTCAGAACCCCCAGGATCCCCCCAGTGCTCCCAGTAACCTGCTCAGTGCTCCAGTAGCCCCCCAGTGCCCTCCTCAGTGTCCCAGTAGCCCCCCAGCGCTCCCAGTAACCTTCTCAATGCCCCCAGTACCCCCCCAGTTCTCCAGTTAGTACCCCTAGTGCTCCCCATCCCTCGCCCAAGGCTCCCAGCGCCCCCCCCAGTGCTCCCAGTATCTCCAGTATCCCCCAGTGGCCTCCCAGCGCCCCTCTCCCCGCGCGGCCCCTTTAAGCCCCCCCCTCCCCATTAAATCTCTCAATGGGGGGCGGTGGGAAACGGCCTCGGGGATCCCCGCCCCCCTTCATTAGCATAAGGGGCGGGGCCCGGGCGGCTTTAGACGATTCATTAGCATAAGGGGCGTGGCTAGGGGCGAGGGGGCGTGGCCCCGAGGCTATATAAGGCGGCGCGGCGGCGGCGCTGGGGAGTCGCGGGTTCGAATCCCGGCGCGGGGCGGAGCGGAGCGGGACCCCCGGAGCGCCCCGCCCCCCCCCTCCTCCTTCCCGGACCCCCCCCCCGCCAAAAAAATATAAAAGAAAATAAAAAATGGCTCGGGACAAGGAGAAGCGGAGCTGCGGGCAGGTGCTGGCCGAGTGGCGAGCCTTTGTGTGGGACCCCCGGAGCCGCCAGGTCCTGGGCAGGACCGGCACCAGCTGGGGTAGGTCCGGCATTTTGGGGGGGGGTCGGGGGAGCGCGGGGACCCCCCCCAGGTTTTGGGGGCGCGATGGGGGGAGCAGCCCTGGGGGGGTTGTGTGGGGATCCCACCCCCTTGGGTTGCAGTGGGGAGGCGCTGAGGGACCCCCCCCCCCCCGTAGGGATGCACATGGGGGGGGGCTTCTAAAAGTTGTGCCCCCCCCCGCACCCCGGTGTGGGTTTAGGGTATGGGGACCCCCCCCCCCCCCCAATTTGGGTTCCCCATGGGGACCTTATTTGCCCCCCCCCTCCCCCATTTGGATTTCCCATAGGGACCCTATTTGCCCCCCCCCCCCCGTTTGAGTGCAGTGGGAGGGGGGCGTATGAGACCCCCAATATATCTATGGGGGGGGGGGTCGCATAGGGCCCCCCCAAATGGGGGGTGCACGTAGGGGTCTCCTATAGGGCTGCATCAGGGTGGGTTGTGTAGGGATTCCCCTATGGGTGCAAATGGGGGCACAGTGGGGACCCCCCCCGCTTGGGTCCGATGGGGGGGGGGGCGCAAGGGACCCCCCCCGTGTGGGTGCAGTGGGAGGGGGCTATATGGGTCCCCCCCCCCCCCCAGGAGTGCAACAGGAGGGAGTTTTATGGGGTCCTCCCCGGGCATCCCCCAATCTCTGTATGGGTTTAAATGTGGGGGGGGCTGCGTAGGGACCCCCCCCCCAAAATGCAGCCCCCCCCCATTTAAACCCGTAAAGCCCCCCCCATGGAAGGACATCTTTTAAAGTCCCCCCCCCCCACCATGGGTGTAATTTGGGGGGGCTGCAGGCTCCCCCCACGAGGCTGCATTGGAGGGGGGGGGGCACTTTGGGGGATTTGGGGGGGGGGGGGGGTCAATTTGAGGGGGGGGGGCCAGGATTGTGCCCCCCCCCCGCCCCCCCGTCTGTCGCGCTGTGGCTGCAAAAGTAGGTCACGGACGGGGATGGGGGATGGGAGCGACAGAGACCCCCCCCCCGGGGGGGGGCAGCCAGATGGACATTGCCCCCCCCCATTTACAGACAGACGAGGACCCCCCCGGGCTGGGACCCCCCCATTTGTAGGGACAGATGGCTCAGGGGGGGGCTGGGGGTTTTGGGGGGGGCAGAAGGGGGATTGTTTTTTTTGGGGGGGATTTTGGGGGTGTTCAGAAGGATCGGGGGGGGGGCCTCCAGGAGTGGGTTTGAGTTTTGGGGTGAATTTAGGAGGATTTAGGGACTGCGGTGGGTTTGGGAGGGATTTGGGGTTGTTTTGGGGTATTTGGGGCTCCGGGAGTGATTTGGGGGGGGGATTGGGGCTTTGGGGGGGTATTTGGGGTGAGATTTGATGTCGTTGGGGTGGTTTCATGGATTTTAGGGGCATCTGGGGACAGTTTTGGGTGTTTGGGGTGTTTTGGGGGTGTTTGGGGCAGTTTTAGGGTAGATTTGATGTCATGGGGCAGTTTTTTTTGGGGGGTGTTTAGGGCTTGGGGGGCATTTGGGGGGTATCTGCTGCCATGGGGGTAGTGGGGGGGTATCATGGGGCAGTTTGGGGGGAGGTTGGGGCAATTTTGGGGGGGGTGTTTGGGGGTGTCAGGTCAGTTGAGGGATCTTGGGGGCAGTTTTGGGGGTCATTTGGGGCCTCGGGCAGATTGGGGGGGCATTTGGGGCTCTTGGGGCAAATTTTGAGTCACATTTGGGGTCATTTTGGGGGGTCTTGGGTGAGGTTGGGGGGGCATTTGGGGATCTCAGGGCAGTTTTTGGGGCACATTTGAGGGCATTTGGGGGTCTTGGGTCAGATGGGGGGGAGTGTTCAGGGGTCTCGGGGCAGTTTGGGGACCTTGGGGCAGTTTTGGGAGCACGTTTGGGGGTCTCGGGGCAGTTTTTGGGGGGGGTGTTTGTTACCGGGGCATTTTAGGGGGGCAGTTTGGGGGGGTCTTGGGGCAGGTTCGGGGTCATTTTGAGGGTTTTGGGGCAGTTTTGGGGGGGGTGCTTGGGGTCATTTGGGGGGTTTGGGGGCAGTTTTGGGGGGGGTGCTTGGGGTCATTTGGGGGTTTTGGTGGCAGTTTTGGGGGGGGTGCTTGGGGTCATTTGGGGGTCTTGGGCAGTTTTTGGGGGGGTGCTTGGGGTCATTTGGGGTTTTGGGGCAGTTTTGGGGGGGGTGCTTGGGGTCATTTGGGGGTCTTGGGGCAGTTTTGGGGGGGGTGCTTGGGGTCATTTGGGGGTCTTGGGGCAGTTTTGGGGGGGGTGCTTGGGGTCATTTGGGGGTCTTGGGGCAGTTTTGGGGGGGGTGCTTGGGGTCATTTGGGGGTCTTGGGGCAGTTTTTGGGGGGGTGCTTGGGGTCATTTGGGGTCTTGGGGCAGTTTTGGGGGGGTGCTTGGGTCATTTGAGGGTCTTGGGGCAGTTTGGGGGACACATTTGTGGTCATTTAGGGGTCTTGGGACAATTTGGGAGCCTTGGGGCAGTTTGGGGGGGGGGGGGGGGCTTTTTGGGTGCTGGGGGGGGGCGACATTTGGTGGGTTTGGGGGACACTTGGTGTCCTCGGGGCAGCTTTGGGGGCATTTTGGGGCAAACGGGCTGCTTTGGGGTGGCGTTTCAGGACCTTTTTTTTTTTTTTTTTTGGGGGGGGGGATTCCACCACCCCCGGGGGGGGGGTCATTGGGGGGGGTGCTGACCCCGTGCCCCAACCCCCCCCAGGCCTGATCCTGCTCTTCTACCTGCTCTTCTACGGGTTCCTGGCCGGGCTCTTCGCCCTCACCATGTGGGTGCTGCTGCAGAGCGTCGACCCCCACGTGCCCAAGTACCAGGACCGCCTCGCCACCCCCGGTGTGCACCGGGGGGCCCCTTGCACGAGGGTTTGCACGAGGGTTTGCACGAGGGGCCCCTCGCACGGGGGACTCGGAGCCAGACCTCGTGGCTGGGGTTGTTTGGGGGGGGGGGGAGGGGGTGCTGGGGGTGTGCAGTGGGCGGGCTTGAGAGCCCCGGTGGGACTCTTTGCACAAGGGACCCTTTGCACGAGGGTTTGCACGAGGTTTGCACAAGAGACCCTTTGTACGAGGACCTGGAGTGAGACCTCATGGCCAGGGGTGTTGGGGGGGCGCATTAGGGGTGTGCAATGGGTGGCCTTGAACCCCCCCCCCCAGTGTGGACCCTTTGCACGAGGATTTGCACGAGGGTTTGCATGAGGGGCCCTTTGCACGAGGATTTGCACGAGGGGCCCCTTGCACGAGGACCTGGAGTGAGACCTCATGGCCAGGGGTGTTGGGGGGGGCATTAGGGGTGTGCAATGGGTGGCCTCGAACCCCCCCCCCCCAGTGTGACCCTTTGCACGAGGGTTTGCACGAGGGTTTGCACGAGGGGCCCTTTGCACGAGGGCTTGGAGTGAGACCTCATGGCTGAGGGTGCCGGGGGGGGGGGGCATTGGGAGCGTGCAATGGGCGGCCTTGAACCCCCCCCCCGGTGGGACCTTTTGCACGAGGATTTTCACAAGGGGCCCTTTGCACAAGGGTTTGCACGAGGGCTGCCTCAACATTGCCAGGGGTGAGTGGGTGTGCAATGGGGGGGGGTGGCTCAGCCCTGGCTCCCCCCTCCCCTTGCACGAGGGCCCCTCCCCCCCCCCCCCCCCCCCCCCCCGTGCATGTTGCACGGCCGTCGTGCAAGGCCGTGGTGCGAGGCCGGTGTCCCCCGTGCGCAGGGATGATGATCCGCCCGCGCGCCGAGGGGCTCGATGTCACCTTCAACGTCACCCAGAGCCAGACCTGGCTCCACTATGTCCGCGCCCTGCACCAGTTCCTCGAGCGTGAGTGGACTGGGAGGCACTGGGAGTGGGCTGGAGGGCACTGGGAAGGGGCTATGAGGGAACTGGGGGGCACTGGGAGGGAATTGGGGGGCTCTGGGAAGGACTTAGGGAGCCCCACAATGCGCTGGGAGGGTCCTAGTCTGTACTGGAAGGCACTGGGAGGTTTCCAGTCTGTACTGGGATGGTTCTAGGATGTACTGGATCCCCTTGGAGGCACTGGGAGGGCCGCATTCTGTGCTAGAAGAGCCTCAGTCCATACTGGGAAGCACTGGGAGGTCCCTAGTCCATACTGGGAGGCACTGGGGGCCCCTAATCCATACTGGGAGGTCCTTAGTCCATACTGGGAGGCACTGAGGGTTCCCCAGTCCATACTGGGAGGCACTAGGAAGTCTCTAGTCCAAACTGGGAGGGCTCTGATCCATATTGGGAGGCACTGGGAGCTCCCTTGCCCATACTGGGTGGGCCCCAATCCATCCTGGGGGTCCCTACTCCATACTGGGTGGGCCCTAATGCATACTGGGAGGCACTGGGAGGTGCCTAGCCCATACTGGGAGGCACTGGGGAGCCCCTACTCCATACTGGGTGAGCCCTAATGCATACTGGGAGGCACTGGGAGGCCCCTAGCCCATACTGGGAGGCATTGGGGAGTCCCTAGCCCATACTGGGAGGCACTGGGGAGCCCCTACTCCATACTGGGTGAGCCGTAATGCATACTGGGAGGCACTGGGAGGTCCCTAGCCCATAGTGGGAGGCACTGGGAGGTCCCTAGCCCATAGTGGGAGGCACTGGGGGGTCCCTAGCCCATAGTGGGAGGCACTGGGAGGGTCCCTAGCCCATGGTGGGAGGCACTGGGGGGTCCCTAGCCCATACTGGGAGGCACTGGGGAGCCCCTACTCCATAGTGGGAGGCACTGGGGGTCCCTACTCCATAGTGGGAGGCACTGGGGGGTCCCTACTCCATAGTGGGAGGCACTGGGGGGTCCCTAGCCCATAGTGGGAGGCACTGGGGGGTCCCTAGCCCATAGTGGGAGGCACTGGGAGGTCCCTAGCCCATAGTGGGAGGCACTGGGAGGTCCCTAGTCCATACTGGGAGGCCCCTACTCCATACTGGGAGGTCCCTAGCCCATAGTGGGAGGCAGTGGGAGGTCCCTAGTCCATACTGGGAGGCACTGGGGAGTCCCTAGACCATACTTGGGGGTCCCTAGCCCATACTGGGAGGCACTAGGGGGGTCCCTAGCCCATACTGGGAGGCACTGGGAGGTCCCTAGTCCATACTGGGAGGCCCCTACTCCATACTGGAGGTCCCTAGCCCATAGTGGGAGGTAGTGGGAGGGTCCCTAGTCCATACTGGGAGGCACTGGGGAATCCCTAGACCATACTTGGGGGTCCCTAGCCCATACTGGGAGGCACTAGGGGGTCCCTAGCCCATACTGGGAGGCACTGGGGAGCCCCTAGTCCATACTGGGAGGCCCCTACTCCATACCGGGTGGTCCCCGACCCATCCTGGGAAGCCCCTAGTCCCTTCTGGGAGGCAGCGGGAGCTCCCTGGCCCGTACTGGGCGGCACTGGTGCGAGCGGTGCTGGCCGCAGCGTACAACGACAGCGTGCAGGCCGCCCGCAACGCCGCCTGCACCCCGGGGCGCTACAACGAGCAGCCGGACGACGGCGTCCCCAATTACCCCAAGCGCGCCTGCCGCTTCAACCCGCTCGCTACTGGGGACCCTGCGCCGGGCTGGGAGCCGACGACGACTACGCTACGGCGCCGGGCGGCCCTGCGTGCTGCTCAAGGTCAACCGGGTGAGGCACTGGGGGCACTGGAGCACTGGGAGGGGAGGATGGGGAGGGTTGGGATGCGCCGAGAGGGGCTGGGAGCGCTGGGGAGGTGCAAAATGCAATGGTTGGGGAGGTTGCAGTGCACTGGGAGGACTGGGAGCACTGGGAAAGTGCAAAACCCCATGGTTGGGAGGTTCAGAGTGCACTGGGGAGGGACTGGGAGCACTGGGAAGGTGCAAAACCCCATGGTTGGGGAGGTTCAGAGTGCACTGGGAGGGACTGGGAGCACTGGGAAGGTGCACAGGGTAATGCTTTGGAGGTTTGCAATGCACTGGGAGGGACTGGGAGCACTGGGAAGGGAGAAAGGGAAAGGTTGGGGAGTGTTGGGATGCGCTGAGAGGGACTGGGAGCGCTGGGGAGGTGCAAAATGCAATGGTTGGGGAGGTTTGGAGTGCACTGGGAGGGACTGGGAGCACTGGGAAGGTGCAAAACACAATGGTTGGGGAGGTTTGGAGTGCACTGGCAGGGACTGGGAGCACTGGGAGGGGAGGAAGGGAAAGGTTGGGGAGGGTTGGGATGCACCAAGAAGGGCTGGAAGCGCTGGAAAATGCAAAATGCAATGGCTAGGGAGGTTTGAAGTGCACTGGAAGGACTGGGAGCACTGGGAAAGTGCAAAACACAATGGTTGGGGAGGTTTGGAGTGCGTTGGGAGGGACTGGGAGCACTGGACGGTGCAAAATGCAATGGTTGGGGAGGTTTGGAGTGCACTGGGAGGGACTGGGAGCACTGGGACGGTGCATGGTGCAATGGTTGGGGAGGTTTGGAGTGCGTTCAGTGCAACTGGGAGCACTGGGAGGGGAGAAAGGGAAAAGTTAGGGAGGGTTGCTATGCATTGCATTGGACTGGGAGGCACTGGGAGCACTGGGATGTGTCTGTTGCAATGCATTGCCGTGCACTGGGATGCCTTGCATTGCACTGGAGGCACTGGACAGACTGGGGGCACTGGGATTCCCCGGCATTACGGGCTGCGTGTCACTGGGCGGCACTGGATCATACTGGGCGGCACTGGGCCCCGTTAACCCTTCGCCTACCGCAGGTCATCAACTTCTTCCCGGGGAGGAATAAGAGCATCAACGTGGTGTGCGCCGCCAAGGTGACCCCGGTGTCCCTGTCACCCCCCCAATGTCCCCAATGTCACCCCCCCACCCCGTGTCACCCCCCCGTGTCCCCAGGTGTCACCCCCAACCCCCCCCATGTCCCCAACATCACCTCACTCTCTCATCTCTCCCCAGCGGCCGCGGGCAAAGGGCGACCTGGTAAGGGGGTGCCCCCAAAAAATGGGGTAGGGACCCCAAATAGGCTAGATTCACCCAAAAGCCTGCTGGGTGTCCCCAAATCTGCTAGTTTCAACCCCAATCCTGCTGGGTACTCCTGAAATAGGCTAGATTCACCCCAAAATCCTTCTAGGTGTCCCAAAATCTGCTAGTTCAAACCTAAATCCTGCTGGGTACCCCCCCAAAATAGGGTAGATTGACCCCCAAATCCTGCTGGGTGTCCCCAATCTGCTAGTTTCAACCCCAATCCTGCTGGGTGACCCCAAGTCTGCTAGATTAACCCCAAATCTCGCTGCTGCCCCAAAATAGTCTAGATTGACCCCCAAATCCTGCTGCGTGTCCCGGCGTAGGCTAGTTTAATCCCCAAATCCTTCTGGCTGTCACGAAAGCTGCTCATTTCACCTCAAAATTGTGTTTCACCCCAAAATCTTCTGGTTTCACCCCATAATCCTGCTGAGTGTCCCCAAACAGGCTAGATTCACCCCAAAGCCCTGCTGAGTTTCTCTGAAGCTTGTTGAATTTACCCCAAATCCTGCTGGGTGCCCCTCCAAATGTGCTGAATTCACCCCAAAGCCTGCTGAGTGTCCCCAGATAGGCTAGTTTCACCCCAATCCTGCTGGTGCCCCCAAATGTGCTGAATTCACCCCAAAGCCTGCTGAGTGTCCCCAGATAGGCTAGATTCACCCCAATCCTGCTGGGTGCCCCCAAATGTGCTGGATTCACCCCAAAGCCTGCTGAGCATCCCTGAACCGCTGAATCCCCTTGCTGTCCCCCAAATCCTTGCTGGCTGTCCCTAAATCCAGTGTCCCTAGGGGGTGTCCCCTGATGTCCCATGCAATGTCCGCCATGCCATGTCCTTGGTGTCCCCCAACGTGTCCTCGCTGTCCCCGTGCTACATCCCCGCTGTCACCAGTGTCCCTGTGCCATTCCTGTGCTGTGTCCCCAATGTCCCCATTGTCCCATCGTGTCCCCAATGTCCCCGCTGTCCCCATTGTCCCTGTGCTGTGCCCACGAAGTCTCTGCTGTCCCCAATGTCCCCGTGCCATGTCCCCCTGTCCCCGTGCAGTTGATTTTCTCTTTCTTTCCGGCCGCGGGGCGCAGGGACAGACGGCCAGCAGTGTAAGGGACTGGGGGGCACTGGGACAAACTGGGTGGTGGTGGTGGGGTGTCACTGGGAGAGCACTGGGACAAACTGATGGGCACAGGGGCAGATGGGGTATAGGGGAAGGGAACAAGGGGGGGCAAAATGAGGGGATTTGGGGCCATTGGGATATTTGGGAAGATCAGGGGGGGGATATTT
>NC_089013.1:193944-272477 GCF_963932015.1 Anas acuta | reverse complement strand
GGACCCCCCCAGGTGCCCCCCCCAGATGCTCCCCCCAGGGGACCCAGGCCCCCCCCAGACCCCCCAGGAACCCCCAGGACCCCCAACCCCCCCACACCCCCTCAGGACCCCTCAGGTGCCCCACTCCCGGAATCCCCCCACACCCAGAGGACCCAACCCCCCCGGGACCCCCCCCCGGTGCCCCCCAGCCCCTCTCACCCGCGCAGCTCCCGGTGCCCGCGGCGCCTCCCGGGGACCTTGGCCCCGCCCGGGGATTAAGGGGGATGTGCGGGGCCCCCCCCCCCTTTTACAGCCCCCCCCCGAGGGCTCCGGGACACCGTGGGGGGGGGCACGGGGGGGGCACACACACGCCATCCCCCCCCCGTTGTCCCCAGGGGACCCGTCCGGGACGCGCCGTTACCGGGGAGCCCGGAGCTGCTCGGCACGGCACGACCGGGGGGGGGGGGCCGGGGTCCCCCCCCTCTTTTTTTTGGGGGGGGGGGGCTGGGGGGGTTGTGCCCCCCCCCGGCATCTCCCGCCCACGCCCCGCCCCTCTCCAGCCCCGCCCCCCCCCCCGCTCGGCAGCCCCCAAGGGCACCCAGAGCCCCTCCTCCAGTGCTCCCAGTTCACTCCCAGTAAGCTCCCGGGGGTCCTCCTCATCGCCCCCTCGCGTGGCCCCAGTAAGCCCCCAGTAGCCCCCAGTAAGCCCCCAGTAGCCTCCCAGTAACCTGCTCAGCGCCCCCAGTAACCCCCCAGTAACCTGCTCGATGCCCCCAGTAGCCCCCCAGTGCTCCCAGTAAGCCCCCAGAGCTCCCAGGAGCCCTCCCCAGTATCTCCTCTGTGTGCTCCCAGTAGCCCCCAGTGCTCCCAGTACCTGCTCAGTGCCCCCAGTAGCCCCCCAGTGTTCCCAGTAATTTTCTCAATGCTCCCAGTACCCGCTCAGTGGCCCCAGTAGCTTCCCAGTAGCCCCCCAGTGCTCCCAGTAGCCCCTCAGAACCCCCAGGATCCCCCCAGTGCTCCCAGTAACCTGCTCAGTGCTCCCAGTAGACCCCCAGTGCCCTCCTCAGTGTCCCCAGTAGCCCCCCAGCACTCCCAGTAACCTTCTCAATGCCCCCAGTACCCCCCCAGTTCTCCCAGTTAGTACCCCCAGTGCTCCCCCATCCCTCGCCCAAGGCTCCAAGCACCCCCCCCCCCAGTGCTCCCAGTATCTCCCAGCGCCCCTCTCCCGCGCGGCCCCTTTAAGCCCCCCCCTCCCCATTAATCTCTCAATGGGGGGCGGTGGGAAACGGCCGCGGGGATCCCCGCCCCCTTCATTAGCATAAGGGGCGGGGCCCGGGCGGCTTTAGACGATTCATTAGCATAAGGGGGCGTGGCGAGGGGCGAGGGGGCGTGGCCCCGAGGCTATATAAGGCGGTGCGGCGGCGGCGCTGAGGAGTCGCGGGTTCGAATCCCGGCGCGGGCGGAGCGGAGCGGGACCCCCGGAGCGCCCCCCCCTCCCCCCCCCCCCCTCCTTCCCGGGACCCCCCCCCCCCAAAAAAAAAAAAAAAATATAAAAGAAAATAAAAAAATGGCTCGGGACAAGGAGAAGCGGAGCTGCGGGCAGGTGCTGGCCGAGTGGCGAGCCTTTGTGTGGGACCCCCGGAGCCGCCAGGTCCTGGGCAGGACCGGCACCAGCTGGGGTAGGTCCGGCATTTTGGGGGGGGGGAGCGCGGGGACCCCCCCCCAGGGTTTGGGGGTGCGATGGGGAGAGCAGCTCTGGGGGCTGGGGGGGTTGTGTGGGGATCCCACCCCCTTGGGTTGCAGTGGGGAGGCGCTGAGGGACCCCCCCCCCCCCCGTAGGGATGCACATGGGGGGGGCTTCTAAAAGTTGTGCCCCCCCCGCACCCCGGTGTGGGTTTAGGGTATGGGGACCCCCCCCCCCCAATTTGGGTTCCCCATGGGGACCTTATTTGCCCCCCCCTCCCCATTTGGATTTCCCATACGGACCCTATTTGCCCCCCCCCCCGTTTGAGTGCAGTGGGAGGGGGGCGTATGAGACCCCCCAATATATCTATGGGGGGGGGGGGGTCGCATAGGGCCCCCCCAAATGGGGGGGTGCACGTAGGGGTCTCCTATAGGGCTGCATCAGGGTGGGTTGCGTAGGGATTCCCCTATGGGTGCAAATGGGGGCACAGTGGGGACCCCCCCCCCTTGGGTCCGATGGGAGGGGGCTGCGCAGGGACCCCCCGTGTGGGGTGCAGCGGGAGGGGGCCATAGGGGACCCCCCCCCAGGAGTGCAACAGGAGGGGGAGTTTTATGGGGTCCTCCCCGGGCATCCCCCCATCCCTCTATGGGTTTAAATGTGGGGGGGGCTGCGTAGGGACCCCCCCCCCAAAATGCAGCCCCCCCCATTTAAACCTGTAAAGCCCCCCCCATGGAAGGACATCTCTATAAAGTCCCCCCCCCCACCATGGGTGTAATTTGGGGGGGCTGCAGGCTCCCCCCACGAGGCTGCATTGGAGGGGGGGGGGCACTTTGGGGGATTTGGGGGGGGGGTCAATTTGAGGGGGGGGGCCAGGATTGTGCCCCCCCCCCCCGCCCCCCCGTCTGTCGCGCTGTGGCTGCAAAAGTAGGTCACGGACGGGGATGGGGGATGGGAGCGACAGGGACCCCCCCCCGGGGGGGGGCAGCCAGATGGACATTGCCCCCCCCCCATTTACAGACAGACGAGGACCCCCCCTGGCTGGGACCCCCCCCATTTGTAGGACAGATGGCTCGGGGGGGGCTGGGGGGTTTGGGGGGGGGCAGAAGGGGGATTGTTTTTTTGGGGGGGGATTTTGGGGGTGTTCAGAAGGGATCGGGGGGGGCCTCCAGAGTGGGTTTGAGTTTTGGGGTGAATTTAGGAGGATTTGGGGACTGCGGTGGGTTTGGGGAGGATTTGGGGTTGTTTTGGGGGTATTTGGGGCTCCGGGAGTGATTTTGGGGGGGGGGGGTTGGGGCTTTGGGGGGGTATTTGGGGTGAGATTTGATGTCGTTGGGGTGGTTTCATGGATTTTAGGGGCATCTGGGGACAGTTTTGGGGTGTTTGGGGTGTTTTGGGGGTGTTTGGGGCAGTTTTAGGGTAGATTTGATGTCATGGGCAGTTTTTTTGGGGGGTGTTTAGGGCTTGGGGGGCATTTGGGGGGTATCTGCTGCCATGGGGGTAGTGGGGGGGTATCATGGGGCAGTTTGGGGGGAGGTTGGGGCAATTTTGGGGGGGGTGTTTGGGGTGGGTGTCAGGTCAGTTGAGGGATCTTGGGGCAGTTTTGCGGGTCATTTGGGGGCCCTCGGGGCAGATTGGGGGGGCATTTGGGGCTCTTGGGGCAAATTTTGAGGCACATTTGGGGTCATTTGGGGGTCTTGGGTGAGGTTGGGGGGGGCATTTGGGGATCTCAGGGCAGTTTTTGGGGCACATTTGAGGGCATTTGGGGGTCTTGGTACAGATGGGGGGGAGTGTTCAGGGGTCTCGGGCAGTTTGGGGACCTTGGGGCAGTTTTGGGAGTACATTTGGGGGTCTCGGGGCAGTTTTTGGGGGGGTGTTTGTTACTGGGGCATTTTAGGGGGGGCAGTTTGGGGGGGTCTTGGGGCAGGTTCGGGGTCATTTTGAGGGTTTTGGGGCAGTTTTTGGGGGGGGTGCTTGGGGTCATTTGGGGGTCTTGGGGCAGTTTTGGGGGGGATGCTTGGGGTCATTTGGGGGTTTTGGGGCAGTTTTGGGGGGGATGCTTGGGGTCATTTGGGGTCTTGGGGCAGTTTGGGGGAACATTTGTGGTCATTTAGGGGTCTTGGGACAATTTGGGAGCCTTGGGGCAGTTTGGGGGGGGGGGGGGGCTTTTTGGGTGCTGGGGGGGCGACATTTGGTGGTTTGGGGGACACTTGGTGTCCTCGGGGCAGCTTTGGGGGCATTTTGGGGCAAACGGGGCTGCTTTGGGGTGGCGTTTCAGGACCTTTTTTTTTTGGGGGGGGGGGATTCCACCACCCCCAGGGGGGGGTCATTGGGGGGGTGCTGACCCCGTGCCCCCCCCCCAGGCCTGATCCTGCTCTTCTACCTGCTCTTCTACGGGTTCCTGGCCGGGCTCTTCGCCCTCACCATGTGGGTGCTGCTGCAGAGCGTTGACCCCCACGTGCCCCAAGTACCAGGACCCGCCTCGCCACCCCCGGTGTGCACCAGGGGCCCCTTGCACGAGGGTTTGCACGAGGGTTTGCACGAGGGGCCCCTCGCACGGGGACTCGGAGCCAGACCTCGTGGCTGGGGTTGTTTGGGGGGGGGGGGAGGGGGGCGCTGGGGGTGTGCAGTGGGTGGGCTTGAGAGCCCCCGGTGGGACTCTTTGCACGAGGGACCCTTTGCACGAGGGTTTGCACGAGGATTTGCACGAGGGGCCCTTTGCACAAGGACCTGGAGTGAGACCTTGTGGCCAGGGGCATGGGGGGGGGCATTAGGGGTGTGCAGTGGGTGGCCTTGAACTCCCCCTAGTGTGACTCTTTGCACAAGGGACCCTTTGCACGAGGGTTTGCACGAGGATTTGCACGAGGGGCCCTTTGCACGAGGACCTGGAGCAAGACCTCGTGGCCAGGGGCATTGGGGGAGGCACTGGGGGTGTGCAATGGGTGGCCTCGAACCCCCCCCCCCCCAGTGTGACCCTTTGCACGAGGATTTGCACGAGGGGCCCTTTGCACGAGGATTTGCACGAGGGGCCCTTTGCACGAGGGCTTGGAGTGAGACCTCATGGCTGAGGGTGCCAGGGGGGGGGGCATTGGGAGCGTGCAATGGGCGGCCTTGAACCCCCCCCCGGTGGGACCTTTTGCACGAGGATTTTCACAAGGGGCCCTTTGCACAAGGATTTGCACAAGGGTTTGCACGAGGGCTGCCTCAACATTGCCCGGGGTGAGTGGGTGTGCAATGGGGGGGGGTGGCTCAGCCCCTGGCTCCCCCCTCCCCTTGCATGAGGGCCCCTCCCCCCCCCCCCGTGTGCACGTTGCACGGCTGTCGTGCAAGGCCGTGGTGCGAGGCCGGTGTCCCCGTGCGCAGGGATGATGATCCGCCCGCGCGCCGAGGGGCTCGATGTCACCTTCAACGTCACCCAGAGCCAGACCTGGCTCCACTATGTCCGCGCCCTGCACCAGTTCCTCGAGCGTGAGTGGACTGGGAGGCACTGGGAGGGGGCTGGAGGGCACTGGGAAGGGGCTGGGAGGGAACTGGGGGGCACTGGGAGGGAATTGGGGGGCTCTGGGAAGGACTTAGGGAGTCCCACAATGCGCTGGGAGGGTCCTAGTCTGTACTGGAAGGCACTGGGAGGTTTCCAGTCTGTACTGGGATGGTTCTAGGATGTACTGGGATCCCCTTGGAGGCACTGGGAGGGCCGCATTCTGTGCTAGAAGAGCCTCAGTCCATACTGGGAAGCACTGGGAGGTCCCTAGTCCATACTGGGAGGCACTGGGGGGCCCCTAATCCATATTGGGAGGTCCTTAGTCCATACTGGGAGGCACTGAGGGTTCCCCAGTCCATACTGGGAGGCACTAGGAAGTCTCTAGTCCAAACTGGGAGGGCTCTGATCCATATTGGGAGGCACTGGGAGCTCCCTTGCCCATACTGGGTGGGCCCCAATCCATCCTGGGGGTCCCTACTCCATACTGGGTGGGCCCTAATGCATACTGGGAGGCCCCTAGCCCATACTGGAAGGCACTGGGAGGCCCCTAGCCCATACTGGGAGGCACTGGGGAGTCCCTAGCCCATACTGGGAGGCACTGGGGAGCCCCTACTCCATACTGGGTGAGCCCTAATGCATACTGGGAGGCACTGGGGGGTCCCTAGCCCATACTGGGAGGCACTGGGGGGTCCCTAGCCCATACTGGGAGGCACTGGGGGGTCCCTAGCCCATAGTGGGAGGCACTGGGGGGTCCCTAGCCCATAGTGGGAGGCACTGGGGGGTCCCTAGCCCATAGTGGGAGGCACTGGGGGGTCCCTAGCCCATAGTGGGAGGCACTGGGAGGTCCCTAGCCCATAGTGGGAGGCACTGGGGGGTCCATAGCCCATAGTGGGAGGCACTGGGAGGTCCCTAGTCCATACTGGGAGGCCCCTACTCCATACTGGGAGGTCCCTAGCCCGTAGTGGGAGGTCCCTAGTCCATACTGGGAGGCACTGGGGAGTCCCTAGACCATACTTGGGGGTCCCTAGCCCATACTGGGAGGCACTGGGGGGTCCCTAGCCCATAGTGGGAGGCACTGGGGGGTCCCTAGCCCATAGTGGGAGGCACTGGGGGGTCCCTAGCCCATAGTGGGAGGGACTGGGAGGTCCCTAGCCCATAGTGGGAGGCACTGGGGGGTCCCTAGCCCATAGTGGGAGGCACTGGGAGGTCCCTAGCCCATAGTGGGAGGCACTGGGGGGTCCATAGCCCATAGTGGGAGGCACTGGGAGGTCCCTAGTCCATACTGGGAGGCCCCTACTCCATACTGGGAGGTCCCTAGCCCATAGTGGGAGGTAGTGGGAGGTCCCTAGTCCATACTGGGAGGCACTGGGGAGTCCCTAGACCATACTTGGGGGTCCCTAGCCCATACTGGGAGGCACTAGGGGGTCCCTAGCCCATACTGGGAGGCACTAGGGGGTCCCTAGCCCATAGTGGGAGGCACTGGGAGGTCCATAGCCCATAGTGGGAGGCACTGGGAGGTCCCTAGTCCATACTGGGAGGCCCCTACTCCATACTGGGAGGTCCCTAGCCCGTAGTGGGAGGTCCCTAGTCCATACTGGGAGGCACTGGGGAGTCCCTAGACCATACTTGGGGGTCCCTAGCCCATACTGGGAGGCACTAGGGGGCCCCTAGTCCATACTGGGAGGCACTGGGGAGTCCCTAGTCCATACTGGGAGGCCCCTACTCCATACTGGGAGGTCCCTAGCCCATAGTGGGAGGCAGTGGGAGGTCCCTAGTCCATACTGGGAGCCACTGGGGAGTCCCTAGACCATACGTGGGGGTCCCTAGCCCATACTGGGAGGCACTAGGGGGCCCCTAGCCCATACTGGGAGGCACTGGGGGGTCCCTAGCCCATACTGGGAGGCACTGGGGAGCCGCTACTCCATACTGGGTGAGCCCTAATGCATACTGGGAGGCACTGGGAGGTCCCTAGCCCATAGTGGGAGGCACTGGGAGGTCTCTAGCCCATATTGGGAGGCACTGGGAGGTCCCTAGTCCATACTGGGAGGCACTGGGGAGTCCCTAGTCCATACTGGGAGGCCCCTACTCCATACTGGGAGGTCCCTAGCCCATAGTGGGAGGCAGTGGGAGGTCCCTAGTCCATACTGGGAGGCACTGGGGAGTCCCTAGACCATACTTGGGGGTCCCTAGCCCATACTGGGAGGCACTAGGGGGTCCCTAGCCCATACTGGGAAGCACTGGGGAGTCCCTAGTCCATACTGGGAGGCCCCTACTCCATACCGGGTGGTCCCCGACCCATCCTGGGAAGCCCTTAGTCCCTTCTGGGAGGCAGCGGGAGCTCCCTGGCCCGTACTGGGCGG
This sequence comes from Anas acuta, assembly GCF_963932015.1. Taxonomy (NCBI): domain Eukaryota; kingdom Metazoa; phylum Chordata; class Aves; order Anseriformes; family Anatidae; genus Anas; species Anas acuta. Next base: position 264,976 of record NC_089013.1, on the reverse strand, counting down.
CACTGGTGCGAGCGGGTGCTGGCCGCAGCGTACAACGACAGCGTGCAGGCCGCCCGCAACGCCGCCTGCACCCCGGGGCGCTACAACGAGCAGCCGGACGACGGCGTCCCCAATTACCCCAAGCGCGCCTGCCGCTTCAACCGCTCGCTACTGGGACCCTGCGCCGGGCTGGGAGCCGACGACGACTACGGCTACGGCGCCGGGCGGCCCTGCGTGCTGCTCAAGGTCAACCGGGTGAGGCGCTGGGGGCACTGGGAGCACTGGGAGGGGAGGATGGGGAGGGTTGGGATGCGCCGAGAGGGGCTGGGAGCGCTGGGGAGGTGCAAAACGCAATGGTTGGGGAGGTTGCGGTGCACTGGGAGGGACTGGGAGCACTGGGAAAGTGCAAAACCCCATGGTTGGGGAGGTTCAGAGTGCACTGGGAGGGACTGGGAGCACTGGGAAGGTGCACAGGGTAATGCTTTGGAGGTTTGCAATGCACTGGGAGGGACTGGGAGCACTGGGAAGGGAGAAAGGGAAAGGTTGGGGAGTGTTGGGATGCGCTGAGAGGGACTGGGAGCGCTGGGGAGGTGCAAAATGCAATGGTTGGGGAGGTTTGGAGTGCACTGGGAGGGACTGGGAGCACTGGGAAGGTGCAAAACACAATGGTTGGGGAGGTTTGGAGTGCATTGAGTGGGACTGGGAGGGACTGGGAGCACTGGGAAAGTGCAAAACGCAATGGTTGGGGAAGTTTGGAGTGCGTTGAGTGGGACTGGGAGCACTGGGAATGTGCATGGGGCAATGCTTTGGTGCTTTGCAGTGCAATGGATGGGACTGGGAGGGACTGGGAGCTCTGGGAGGGTGCAAAATGCAATGGTTGGGGAGGTTCAGAGTGCACTGAGTGCAACTGGGAGCACTGGGAGGGGAGGAAGGGGAGGGTTGGGATGCACCAGGAGGGACTGGGAGCACTGGGAAGGTGCAAAATGCAATGGTTGGGGAGGTTTGGAGTGCACTGGGAGGGACTGGGAGCACTGGGAAGGTGCAAAACACAATGGTTGGGGAGGTTTGGAGTGCATTGAGTGGGACTGGGAGGGACTGGGAGCACTGGGAAAGTGCAAAACACAATGGTTGGGGAGGTTTGGAGTGCACTGGGAGGGACTGGGAGCACTGGGACGGTGCAAAATGCAATGGTTGGGGAGGTTTGGAGTGCGTTGAGTGCAACTGGGAGCACTGGGAGGGGAGAAAGGGAAAAGTTAGGGAGGGTTGCTATGCATTGCATTGGACTGGGAGGCACTGGGAGCACTGGGATGTGTCTGTTGCAATGCATTGCCGTGCGCTGGGATGCCTTGCATTGCACTGGGAGGCACTGGGATAGACTGGGGGCACTGGGATTCCCCGGCATTACGGGCTGCGTGTCACTGGGCGGCACTGGATCATACTGGGCGGCACTGGGCCCCGTTAACCCTTCGCCTCCCGCAGGTCATCAACTTCTTCCCGGGGAGGAATAAGAGCATCAACGTGGTGTGCGCCGCCAAGGTGACCCCGGTGTCCCTGTCACCCCCCCAATGTCCCCAATGTCACCCCCCCACCCCGTGTCACCCCCCCGTGTCCCCAGTGTCACCCCCAACCCCCCCCATGTCCCCAACATCACCTCACTCTCTCATCTCTCCCCAGCGGCCGCGGGCAAAGGGCGACCTGGTAAGGGGGTGCCCCCAAAAAATGGGGTAGGGACCCCAAATAGGCTAGATTCACCCCAAAAGCCTGCTGGGTGTCCCCAAATCTGCTAGTTTCAACCCCAATCCTGCTGGGTACTCCTGAAATAGGCTAGATTCACCCCAAAATCCTTCTAGGTGTCCCCAAATCTGCTAGTTCAAACCTAAATCCTGCTGGGTACCCCCCAAAATAGGGTAGATTGACCCCCAAATCCTGCTGGGTGTCCCCAAATCTGCTAGTTTCAACCCCAATCCTGCTGGGTGACCCCAAGTCTGCTAGATTAACCCCAAATCTCGCTGCTGCCCCAAAATAGTCTAGATTGACCCCCAAATCCTGCTGCGTGTCCCGGCGTAGGCTAGTTTAATCCCCAAATCCTTCTGGCTGTCACGAAAGCTGCTCATTTCACCTCAAAATTGTGTTTCACCCAAAATCTTCTGGTTTCACCCCATAATCCTGCTGAGTGTCCCCAAACAGGCTAGATTCACCCCAAAGCCCTGCTGAGTTTCTCTGAAGCTTGTTGAATTTACCCCAAATCCTGCTGGGTGCCCCCAAATGTGCTGAATTCACCCCAAAGCCTGCTGAGTGTCCCCAGATAGGCTAGATTCACCCCAATCCTGCTGGGTGCCCCCAAATGTGCTGGATTCACCCCAAAGCCTGCTGAGTGTCCCCAGATAGGCTAGATTCACCCCAATCCTGCTGGGTGCCCCCAAATGTGCTGGATTCACCCCAAAGTCTGCTGAGCGTCCCTGAACCGCTGAATCCCCTTGCTGTCCCCCAAATCCTCGCTGTCTGTCCCCAAATCCAGTGTCCCTAGAGGGTGTCCCCTGATGTCCCCATGCAATGTCCGCCCATGCCATGTCCTTGGTGTCCCCCAACGTGTCCTCACTGTCCCCGTGCCACATCCCCGCTGTGTCACCAGTGTCCCTGTGCCATTCCTGTGCTGTGTCCCCAATGTCCCCATTGTCCCATCGTGTCCCCAATGTCCCCGCTGTCCCCATTGTCCCTGTGCTGTGCCCACGAAGTCTCTGCTGTCCCCAATGTCCCCGTGCCATGTCCCCCTGTCCCCGTGCAGTTGATTTTCTCTTTCTTTCCGGCCGCGGGGCGCAGGGACAGACGGCCAGCAGTGTAAGGGGACTGGGGGGCACTGGGACAAACTGGGTGGTGGTGGTGGGGTGTCACTGGGAGAGCACTGGGACAAACTGATGGGCACAGGGGCAGATGGGGTATAGGGGAAGGGAACAAGAGGGGGGCAAAATGAGGGGGATTTGGGGCCATTGGGATATTTGGGAGGATCGGGGGGGTATTTGGGGGAACCAAGGGGATGTTGGGGCTGGGGGGGGGTCAGGATCTAATTGGGGGGGATCCCTGAGTTGTACTGGGAAGACGTGATGGGGAGGGTCCTTTTTGGGGGGGGGGGGTGTCTATGGGGGTTCCTTTGGGGTATGGGGCAGGGGGAGTCCATGGGAGGGGAAGAGGGATCCTTGGAGGGGGGATGCTGCCTTGGGGGTATTTGGGAGGGGGGAAAACTTGGGGAGAGGGACACTGGGGGGTCCCCTCCCCATGTGGGGCAGGTGGGGACGTGCCTGTTGTCCCCCCCCCCCACAGCAGGAGGAGGACGCCGCCCTCCTGGGGCCCCTCCAGCTCTTCCCCCCGAATGGCACCATCGACCTCATGTACTTCCCCTACTATGGCAAGAGAGTGCACGTGAGTGGGGGCACGGGATGGGGGGGCTGGGGCTTGGGGGGGGGGTCCTGGATATATGGCAGGGGGTGTCCCTGATCCCCTGGAAGTGGCCCCAAACGCTGGTGTCCCCTGATCCCCTTGCGATGCTGATGCCCCCTTGTAGGGTGATGCCCCCTCGTTGGGCTTGGTGATGCTCTGGACCCTTGGCTCACCCTTGGGGCGGGTTTTGGGTGTTAGGGGCGTATCGGGGGGGGTACCACTCTCACGTCCCCCACCCCCCGGGGTGACGCCGTCCCCCGCGCTGCAGGTGAACTACACGCAGCCGGTGGTGGCGGTGCAGTTCGCCAACGCCACGGCCAACGTGGAGCACCACGTCGAGTGCCGCCTCAACGCCGCCGGCCTCCGCGCCGACGACGAGCGCGACAAATTCGCCGGCCGCGTCGCCTTCCGCCTGCGTATCAACCGGGATTGAGCCCCCCCCCCCCCCCCCCCAACCTCCCTGCGCCGCCCCCCCCACCCCTTGAGCCAGGTCTAACCTCCCCCCCCCCCCTTCCGCCCCTCCAGATGCTCCTAATATAAGAATAATATATGTACATAGATATTTTTTATATTATATATAAATTAAACGGTGTGGTAGGGCCCCGGCTTCTCTCCTCACCCCCAAATGCCCGGGTTTTGCCCCCAGATTTGCCTGTCTTTTGCTTAGGAGCGCCGATGCGGGGCTCGCTTTGGTGGCGGCAGGGTGGTTTTTAGGTTTTTTTGGGGGCTTTGTAGGTAGGTTGGGTGATGTAGGGTGAGGCCAAGATGGCCGCCAGGCTGCCGGCCAAGATGGTCGGCGTTGGTCGTGTGGGCGAGGAGCAAGATGGCACCAGGGTGGCTGCTGTTGAGCTTCGGATGGGATCAGGATAGCGCCAGGCTACCAAGATGGCCAACATTTGGTTGTGTGGCCAAGATGGCTGTTGTTGGGTCAGTTGAGGCCAAGGTGGCCACCAGGCTGCCAAGATGGCCACCAGGCTGCCGAGGTGGCTGCTGTTGGTTGCTTCAATAAAGGGCAAGATGGCAAACTGTGCTACGGGGCCATCGGTTGGGCTGAAGATGGCTGTTGTGGTACCGAGGTGATCAGCAGTGGTTGTACGAGTAGAGGGCAAGATGGCTGCTGTGGTGGACAGGGATGGAAGATGGCTGCCGTTGGCTGCGTAGGCTGAGGTAGAAGCGTCCCGGGCTTTGTGGACACTGTGGTTGAGCGTTGGTCGGGATCAAGGTGGTGGCCAACGTGGCCAGGTGGCTACCGCCAGCGGGGTGTGGATAAGGGGCAACATGGCTGCCACGCTAGCCAACATGGCCGCCATGCTAGCCAACATGGCCACCATGGTTGAGTGTCATTCGATGAAGGGCATGGAGGAAGGCCACGATGGCCACTGTGGTAGAACACAGCCGCCGAGATGGCCGCCGTTGCCCCATGGACGTCCACCCTAGATCCCCATTGCTCATGGCCACCAGGCCCTGGAGGCCATCTTGAACCTGTAGGTGTTGGTGGCCATCTTGGCCACCATCTTGAGTTGCACCCAGCCCTGTTGGGCACCCTGGGTCATATGGTGGCCATTTTGGCCAGTGACCCATCTTGGCTACCATCTTGAGTCCCAGGCAGCCCTCTTGGGCACGTTGGGTCATGGTGGCCATTTTGCCCGGTGGCCACCTTGGCTACCATCTTGAGTCCCACCTAGCTCTCTTGGGTGCCCTGGGTCATATGGTGGCCATTTTGCCTGGTGGCCACCTTGGCCACCATCTTGTAGCCCCTTCCTCCCCCCACTAACACCCCCTCTGCGCTGAGCCCTCCCCCTCCCACCCCAGCAGGGCGCGCCCCTTCATTCTGGGGGGAATCGAACGGATTTTGGGTCCACGGGAGGTGAAAGTTTGGGGGGCGTGGATGGGGAGGAACCCCCCCTCCGTATTAAACCTGTGGTTTTTGGTGGAAATAGCTGCTTTTTTTGGTGGTTTTGTTTGGGCCCGGTCTGCCTGGGGCTGCTCAGGGGGTGGTAATTAGGCCACAGTGGGGGTGGGGCCGCTAATGAGCCTGACGAGCTCGTTAGGGAGACACTGCCAGGGCCGGGTGCCCAGGCACTTGGGTCCCCCCCCCCCCCCCCCGTGTCCCCAGCCTCGGTGGCCTCATTCATGATGAGGCTGGGGGGGGCGGGGCCGTGGTGTTGACGTCACTGGGGGGCAAGAAAGGGGGGAGACACCAAAATCGCCCGATTTGCCCCCAAAATACTTCTGCTCCCCCGCACCCCCCCCCAATTGGCAGAGTACAATAAAGACCCCCATAATTAACACCCTGTCACCCCCTTAATTAAACCGCTAATTAAGAGTCCCCCCATTAATGTCTTAATTAAAGAGATTTAATTAACAAATTGAATTAATTGAAATTTAATTTCCATTAATTAATGCCCAATATTCCGTAGTTAACAGCCCCCCCAGTTAACGACCCACCACCTATGGACACCCCCTACAATTGACAGCCATCAAAGATGACCCCCAATTAATGGCTCCTAATTAACACCCATTAACTCCTCCCTATGAAGACCCTCCAATTACCCCAATTAAATGCCTCCAAAATGACCCCCAAATTAATCACCCCCAATTAACAACCAATTAACAGGCTCCCGATGATATCTGAAATGAGAGCCCCGCATTACCAGCTTCTAATCAATACCCCCAATTAACACTCGCCATTAGCACCCCTAATTGTTGGCTGTTAATTATGGCCCCATTAACGGTCCTTCACTTAAATACCCCAAATGAGTGTCCCCCCCCATTAGCAGTCACAAATCAAGGCATTAATTAGCACCCCTAATTAACTCCCAATATTCAGAGCCCCCAATAACCCCCCCCCATTTAAATCCCCCGAAGCTGCCCCCCCCCACTGACTTCCCCCAAGGCACCTCCAATTCACAGCCTCTAATTAACCACCCAATTAACTCCCCCCCACTAATTACCCCCAAATTAATATCCTTAATTAACACTCCCCATAGTTACCCCACTTTATAGCCTTCTGAATTAGCAGCCCCCCCTAATTATCAGTTCCCCATAGATATTGACAATTGCCCCCCCCATTAACCCCCCCGGTGATCCCCTCTAATTAAGTTGACACCCCCCAATTAACCCCAATTATCCCCCCCAAACCCTCAATTAACAACCCAACATTACCCCCCCCGTTATCACCTCCCTCTCATACCCCCCCCAATTTAACAACTCCCCCATTAATTCCGATGGAGCCCCCCCAAATTACCCCCCCATAGCCCCCCCCAAATGAGGCCCCCCCCAATTAACACCCCCAGTTGCCAGCCCCTCCCCCCCGTGACCCACATCGCGCCGGGGGGGGGGGCCGCAAATCCCCCCTGATCCCCCCCTAATCCCGGCGGCAGCCAGATGGTGACCCCCCCCGACCCCCCCCACCCCCCCCCCGCAGGTCCCGGGGGGGGGATGGGTGCGGGGGGGCTGTGGGTGCCCCCCCCCCCACGTCCCAAGGTCACCTCAAGGGGACCGAGGAATTTTCCAGGCTGAGCCTTGGCAGGAGCCGGCCCTTGGGGGGGGGGGGGGGAGAGAGAAGGGGGGGACACATCCCAACCCCCCCCCCCCCATACTGAGACCTCCTCGAGCTCCCCAAAATGGGGCCCTTAATCCCCCCCCCAAAAAATGGGATCCCTAAATTGCCCCCCCCCACTACCCAAACCGGGGATGTCCCCAAGCTGCTCCCCCCTCGTGCTATTTACTGGGAGCCCCCCCCCCCAAACTGGTACCAGACCCCGAACTGGGACCCCCCCCCCCAGTAATGGGGAGCCATAAAAGGACCCCCCCCAAAAAGTAACACGTTCTGGGGGACCCTACCCCAGTTCACCTTCCCCTCCCCCCAGAGCCCTGTAATGGGGAACCCAAACTGGGACCCCCCCCCCCCAAAATACCCTATAGTGGGGAACCCCAAACTGGGACCCCCCCCCAATGGGGAACCCCAAACTGCTCCCCACCCCAGGGGAACTGTAAACTGGGACCCCCCCCCAAAATACCCTATAGTAGGGGACCCCAAACTGGGCTCCCCCCAGTGGAGAACCCCTAAATGCCCCCCCCCCTTTCCCCCCCAGTACCCCATACTGGGACCCTACCCACATAACCCATACTGGGGAACCCAAACTGGGAGCCCCCCAGTGGGGAACCCCAAAATGCCCCCCCCCCCCACGGGAACTGTAAACTGGGACCCCCCCCAAAAATACCCTATACTGGGGGACCCCAAAATGGGATCCCCCCCGTATCAGGGAACCCCAAACTGGGATCCCCCCAGTACCCCATACTGGGACAACTGGGGAGTCCCTCCCCATAACCCCATAGGGGGGACCCCAAATCCCCCCCCCCCCCCCTCGACAACCCCCGGGGGGGGCGGTACAAAAAGTTTTATTCTAAAAAAAATCCATCGCAAAGGGGCGGGGCTAACGCGAAGGGGGCGGGGCTTAAAAACGAGGGGGGCGTGGCTTAGCGCGGGGGCGTGCAGGGGTGAATGGGGCCGGGGGGGGATTGGAGCAGGGAGGGGGCGGGGCTTGGGGTGGCAGGGGGCGGGGCTTGGGGCGGCAGGGGGCGGGGCTAGGCGGGGCTTGGGGGCGTGGCCAGCACGGGGGACGTGGTCAGTCGGAGTCCGGGGGCTCCCCCTTGAGCAGCAGCTTCTTCCCGGAGCGGGGCAGCGGCCCCTCCCCCCGCGGGCGGTGCCCCTTCGACCTGGGGGGGGGGGGCGGAGGGGGGGGGTCAGGGACCCCTACCCAAATTCCTACCAAATTTCTACCCCCCCCCCCGGCCCCCAAAAGTGACCCACACGTCTCCAAAATGAGCCACAAGTCCAGGACCCCCCCCCCTCTCCCCCCCGGAGGACCACCCCCCAGGGACCCCTGTGCCCACCCCCCCCAACCCAAAGGTATTGATGACCCCCCCCCCCCTTCCTCCCCCCCCTACAGTGTTGCTGACCCCCCCCCCCCACTAACCCCTGTTTCTCCTCTCCCAAAAGGTGCCCCCCACCCCCCCCCCCCAACAGGGGACCTCAGCTCCCCCCCCGGTGTGTTGGTGACTCCCCCGCCAGGGAACCCCCTCCCCAAGGGTGCCCCCCCCAAAAAAAGACCCAAGTATCTGGGAACCCCCCCCCCCCCCCCCAAAAAAAAAACAACTCTGTATTCTCCCCCAAGGACCACAGCGCCCCCCTGCAGGTGCCCAGGTGCCCCCCCCAGGTGCCCGTGTGCCCCCTCCCCAAGTGTGTGCCCCCCCTCCAGTGACCCAGCCGCCCCCCCTGACCCCCCCCCCAACTCACGGCCGTGGCGCCGCCCCCTCCTCGGCCATCTGCAGGGCGTCGTTGATCTCCTTCAGCATCTCGTAGCGGCGGCGTCCGCGCACCTTTGGGGGGGGGGGGCACACGGGGTCCGGGCTGGGGGTCCAAACCCTGCCCCCAGCGACGCCCCCCACCCTTTAACTCCCCCCCAACCACCCCCCAGGACCCCCCCCCCAGACCCTATCACCACAACCCCCCTCCTCCCCATCCTTCCCCCAACCCAGGAGCCTCAGTTGCTCATGGGACCCCCGGGCTGCCCCCCCCCCCGCTAACACATGAGCCCCCCCCCCGCCCAAACCACCCCCAGGACCCCCCCAGCCCCACCTGCAGGCAGAAGATCTCGTTGTCGGGGTTCAGCACCCGCTTCTTGGGGGTCTCCGGGGCCTTGGTGGGGGGGGACAGGGCTGGGGGGGGGGGGGGGCAGAAAGGGCTGGGACCGGTGCCAGGGGGGGCCCCATTGGCCTGGGGGGGGGGCCAGTACCTGGGGGGGGGGCCCCAAAGGCCTGGGGGGGGGTCCCAATTGCCCAGGGCAGGTCCCCACCGCCCCCTCCCTGCAGGCCCCGCCCCTCAAAGCCCCACCCCCGGGCAATTTGACCCCCCCCACCCCAATTAGCCACGCCCCTTTCCACCTGACCACGCCCCCTCTCATAGCCCCGCCCCCCAACCACCTGACCCCGCCCCCTCCATTTGGCACCACCCCCGCCCTCCCCAGCTGCATTGCTCCGCCCCCAGCACTTAGCCCCGCCCACACCTCCGACAGACCACGCCCACCACTCTGACCACGCCCCCTTTGCCTGGCCCCGCCCCCAGCCCTCCCCAGCCCCCCAATCCCTGCCCACAGCCCCGCCCTCCCATCGCTAGGCCCCGCCCCCCTCTGCCAAAGCCCCGCCCCCCCACCCGCCAGGCCCCGCCCCTCACCTCGCTTGGCCCCGCCCCCGGCCCCGCCCCTCTTGCGGAAGTTCTCCTCCTCGATCTTGCGGTCCCGGCCGGGGCAGGCGCACACCCGCACCTCGAAGCAGCGGCGCCCCAACAGCTGCCCCCTGCGCCCCCCAAAAATAGTGCCTGGGGGGGGGCTCTGAGCACCTGGACCCCCCCCCCGGGACCCCCAGACCCCGGAACCCTCCAGAGACTCAGCCACGGATCCCCCCTCCCCTCCCAAGACCCCCAAATTCCTGCCCCTAAATCCCTCCCCAAGGTGGGATGAGGTTTTGGGGACCCCCCCATGAGCCCTCCCCCCCAATTGGATTCATGCAAGGACACCCCCCCAAAGACCCCCCCCAGTATACGGGGGACCACACAGCCCCCCCCCCCAAAAAACAGGCATTTTGGGGCATCCCCCTCAAACCCATCTATTTTGGGGGACCACCCCCAACCAGGCATTTTGGGGCCCCCTCAAACCCCAGATATTTTGGGGTGACCCCCCCAAGCCCCATCTATTGTGGGGCACCCCCCCAACCCCATCTATTTTGCCCCCCCCCCCCAAAACCCCATCTATTTTGGGGCGCCCTCCCCAACCCTATCTATTTTGGGGCTCCCCCCCCCAAACCAGGCATTCTGGGGCTCCCCAAAACCCCAGATATTTTGGAGCGTCCCCCCCAAACCCCATCTATTTTGGGCCCCCCTCCCACCCAAACCAGGCATTTTGGGGCTCCCCCCAAACCCCATCTATTTTGGGGTTCCCCCAAACCCCAGATATTTTGGGGTGCCCCCCCTCAGACATTTTAGTGCTCCCCCCCTCAACCCCAAGCACTTTGGGCTCCCCCCCCCAACTCAAACCCAGGCGTTTTGGGGCTCCCTTCCAAACCTCAGATATTTTGGGGTGACCCCCCAAACCCCAGATATTTTGGGGTGCCCCCCCCCAACTCACCCCGGCCCCTCCAGCGTGATGATGGCGAGGATGGGGCGCCGGTTCATGCCCCCCATGCAGGAGCTGTTGCACATGAAGCTGTACAGCACCGTGGTGCAGTCCGAGCCCACCTGGGGGGGGGGACACAACAGCATCGAGGGGGGGGGTGAGTACACCCCAACCCCCCCCCCAAAGCCCCCAAAGCCCCCCAACCCTGCCCTAAGCCCCCCAACCCTGCCCCAAGCACCCCAACCCTGCCCTGAGCTTCCCAAACCCACCCTGAGCACCCCCCCCACAAAAAAAAAAAAGAGTATCCCATAAACTGCCCCCCACCCAAGAAACACCCCAAAACACCCCAAATCCTGCACCCCCCCCGAGCTGCCGCCCCCCCCCCCCTCCAGCCCCCCAAAAAGCCCCCCAAGAACCTCCAGATGCCCCCGGGGGTGGCAGAGGGGAGGCCCAGGGAGGGGTTATTTGGGGTGGGGGGGGCGTTTGGGAGCTGGGGGGGGGTTGGGGGTGCCTGGGGGGGTTTTTTGGGGGCGGGGGGGGGGGTTTGGGGTACCTCGGGGGCTCGTAGGGCACGGCGACGCTGTGGCGCTTGGTGGTCTCGTCGTCGTGGTACCGCGCCTGGGGGTTCCCCTCCACCCGGATCAGGTGCTGGGCGGGGGCCAGGCCTGGAGGGGGGGGGCGACGGGGGGGGGGGGGGGCATCAGCCCACAGCCCCCCCCCCATAGCACCAATTACCCCAACTTCTCCCCTAAAGCCCCCCACCCGGTCCCAATTCCCCCAGTATCTCCCCTGGGATCCCCCCCCCCATTGACCCTGCAGGACCCCATCAGGACCCAGTTCCCTCAATGCCCCCCCCCCAAAACCTCCTTCATCCCCACCCCCATTCTCCCAAGGACCCCCCCCCCAATCATCCCCAAACCCAATTCCCCCCCCAATTTCTCCGGCCCCCCCAATCACTCCCATAGCCCCCCCCATTCTCCCCCAATTTCCCCCATGCCCCCCCCCAAGGACCCCCCAAATCACCCCCAGACCCAACTCCCCCCATGCCCCCACCCCCCCATTTCCCCAAGGACCCCCCCAATCCCCCCCAAACCCAACTCCCCCCATACCCCTGCCCCCCCCCGACCCCCCCAACCCCCCCAAGGACCCCCATAATCCCAATTTCCCCCATACCCCCCCCAATCACCCCCCCAATCACCCCCAAACCCAACTCCCCCCATACCCCTGCCCCCCCCAACCCCCCCCCCGACCCCCCCAACCCCCCCAGCCCCCCCGTGCCCCCCCCCAACTCACCGTCGGTGCCCTCCCCATTTCGCTCGTGGTGGGGGCAGCGCCGCACCACCTCGGCCACGTGCTCCGACTTCTTGTAGACGGCCACGGCGCGCAGCACGGCCCCCGGGGGGGGCGCGGCCCCCACCCGCACCTGCACCGGGCAGGGCTTGGCCAGGCGGCAGTACAGCTTGTTCAGCACCGGTGAGTACTGGGGGGGGGGGGGGCACGGGGGGGGGGGGCACGGAGTCACCCCCAGGACCCTGCCAAGGCATGTCCGTGCCCCCCCCAGAACCTGCTAGGAACCCCCCCCTAAATAACTGAGACCCCCCCTGAAATAATGGGGACCCCCCCCGGTGCATAAGGACCCTAAAAATATAGGGACCCAGCTAGGACCCCCCCCAATTAATGGGGACCCCCCCCCAGGTGCATAAGGACCCTAAAAATATAGGGACCCAGCTAGGACCCCCCCAATTAATGGGGACCCCCCCCCAGGTGCATAAGGACCCTAAAAATATAGGGACCCAGCTAGGACCTCCCCCCCCAATTAATGGCCCCCCCCCCAAGACCCCTGAAGACTGCCCCTCCCAAACCCATTTGGGACCCCCCCCAACCTTTATGGGGTCTCCCCCAATGACTTGGGACCCCACTCAGGACCCCCCCCCCCCCCAACCCCCCAAAAGCCCCCGAGCCCCCCCCCAAACAACTCCAGCCCCCCCCAGCCCCCCCCCACCTCCCTCCTCCCTCCCCATTTCACCCCTCCCGCTGACCGGGACCCCTTTATGGGTCTCCTGGATGACCCCACAACCCCATAACCCCCCCCCCCAAAAGATCTTGCCCCTCCCTGTACCCCACCCAAACAACTCCAGCCCCCCCCAAACAACTCCAGCCCCCCCCAGCCCCCCCCCACCTCCCACCTCCCTCCCCATTTCCCCCCTCCCACTGATTAGGACCCCCTGTGGGACCCTTATGGGGCCTCCTGGGTGACCCCACAACCTCCCCCAAAGATGCTGCCCCCCCCGTGCCCACCCCCCCTTCAACTCCAACCCCCCCCAAACAACTCCAGCCCCCCCCAGGACCCCCCACCTCCACCTCCCTCCCCATTTCCCCCTCCCACTGATTAGGACCCCCTGTGGGACCCTTATGGGGTCTCCTGGGTGACCCCACAACCCCGTAACCCCCCCCAAAAAAAATCCTGCCCCCCCCCCCTTGTGCCCCCCCCCGGCCACGTACGGTGCAGGTGACGGATTTGGCGGTGCCGGTCTCCTGGAAGCCCAGCTGGAAGTCGTAGTGGCCCCCGTAGTCCTCAGTGGACGGCACCATGGAGGACGGGGACGCCCGGGGGGGCTCGGGGGGAGCCGCCGGGGGGGGCTCGGTGCTGGGGGGGGGCCCGGGAGGGGGCTCGCTTGGCTCCAGGGGGCACAGGTCCTGCTGGGGAGGGGGGCAGGGGGCAGCCTTGGGGCACCCCAATGGCAGGGGACCTCGTGGGGAGGCCCGGGTCCCTTTTTGGGGTCATTCAGGACCCTTTTGGGGCACCCAGGTCCCTTTTTGGGGTCATCCAGATCCCTTTTGGGGCCATTCTGGGGACAGCTGGGTGCTGGAGTCCCTTTTGGGGTCACCCAGGTCCCCTTTTCGGGACATCCAAGCCCCTTTTTGGGGTCATCCAGGCCCCTTTTGTGGACAACTAGGTGTCAGGGTCTCTTTTTGGGATCATCCAGGTCCCTTCTGGGGATGCTCAGGTCCCTTTTGGGGCACCCAGGTCCCTTTTTGGGGTCATCCAGATCCCTTTTGGGGCCATTCTGGGGACAGCTGGGTGCTGGAGTCCCTTTTGGGGTCACCCAGGTCCCCTTTTCGGGACACCCAAGTCCCTTTTTGGGGTCATCCAGGACCCTTTTGGGGTCACCCAGGTCCCTTTTTGGGGGTCATTCAGGTCCCTTCTGGGGTCATTTTGGGGACAGGTTGGTGCCAGGGTTCCTTTTGGGGGGCACCCAGATCCCCTTCTGGGGTCATCCAGGACCCTTTTGGGGCACCCAGGTCCCTTTTTGGGATCATTCAGGACCCTTTTGGGTGCCAGGGTCCCTTTCTTGGGGACATCCAAGCCCCTTTTTGGGGACACCAAGGTTTCTTTTGGGTGCCAGGGTTCCTTTTGGGGGACACCCAGATCCCCTTCTGGGGTCATCCAGGACCCTTTTGGGGCACCCAGGTCCCTTTTTTGGGACATCCAAGCCCCCTTCTGGGGTCATCCAGGCCCCTTTTGCAGACAACTAGGTGTCAGGGTCTCTTTTTGGGGTCATCCAGGTCCCTTCTGGGGATGCTCAGGTCCCTTTTGGGGACACCCAGGTCCCTTCTGGGGTCATTTTGGGGACAGCTAGGTGCCAGGGTTCCTTTTGGGGAACACCCAGATCCCCTTCTGGGGTCATCCAGGACCCTTTTGGGGCACCCAGGTCCCTTTCTGGGGTCATTCAGGACCTGTTTGGGTGCCAGGGTCCTTTTTTTGGGGACAACCAAGTCCCTTTTTGGGGTCATCCACGACCCTTTTGGGGACACCCAGTTCCCTTCTGGGGTCATTTTGGGGACAGCCGGGTGCCTTGGCCCCTTTTGGGAAGAACCCACAACCCCGGCTGCTTTTTTTTGGAGGGGGACCCCTGGAAATCCGGGTCCCCATTGGGGTCACCCAGGTGCTGGGGTCCTTTGGGGACACCGGGACCCCCCCTTGGGGACACCAGGACCCCCCCCCACTTACCACAGCCAGCGGATCGTCAGGGGGGGACAGCGAGTGCATGTTATCAGGCAGCCTGAGGGGGGGGGGGGACACAATAAGGTCACCGGGTGGCGCCCCCCCATCCCTGTCACCCCCCCCCGTGTCCCTGTCACCCCCCCGTGCCCCCCCCTGCCCCCACTCACATGTTCCAGAGCTCGAGGAAGATTTCGGGGGGCTCCAGCAGCGGCTCCAGCTCCTCCGCCATGGGGGCGGTCCCCGGGGGGGGCACTGGGGTCCCCTACGGGGGGGGGGGGGGACAGAGGGGACGGCGCTGTCACTGGGGGGGGACATCTGGGGGTCCCCTGTAATGGGGGGGCACCCAGATCGCCTTGGGGGGGGGCATCTGGGTCTTTGGGGGGAAATTTGGGGGAGGGGGGAGCCTCAAGGCCCTCCCCTTCCCAGTTATGGCTGCACAAATGGGGGGGGCTGACCAGTATGGGCCAGTTTGGGCCCCCCCCAGCCCTGCGGGGGGGTGGGAGCAGCTGGACCCCATAAAGGGACCCCAAAAGGACCCCCCCCATACACAGGATCCCATGGGGACCCCTCCCCATACGAGGGCCCCAAAGGACCCCCCCCAAAAAGGGACCCCAAAGAGGGACCCCATGGGAACCTCCCCCAAACAGGGATCCCAAAAGGACCCCCCCCCCCCATTGAGGAGACCCTAAAGAGACCCCCCCCACCCAAACAGGGACCCCAAAGAGACTCCCCCATAGAGCGACCCCAAAAGGTCCCCCCCACACAGAGACCCCAAAAGGACCCCCCCCACAGAGGGACCCCGGCTGTGAGGACCCCAAAAGGTCCCTGTTGCCCCCCCCCCCAAAATACCCCCTTGCACCCCCCCTCAACCACCCCAGGAGCCCCCACACCCCCCCCCCCCCAGCCCAAGGCCCCCCCAAAAAACCTACAGGAGGGGCTGTGGGGGGGTCCCCCCAACCCCCCAGCACCTCACAGCCCCCCCCAACCCCCCCTCCCCACCCCCACCCCCCCACTCCCCCCTGCAGCGCCCCCCGCGCCCGGGACCCCCCCAGGGGGGGTGCCCCGAGGTTCCCCGTGCCCCCCCTGAGCCCCCACCCCCCCGGCACCCCTCCAGCCCCCCCCCCGAGCCCCCTCCGGGCCCCCCCGGCCCCCGCCACCTCCGTTCACGGCGCCGCCGCCTCCGCTCCACGCGCTGGGGATTCCCCTGCCCTCAGCAGGCGCCGCCCTGAAGCCGTGCCCGCCATCTTGGGTGAGGGCAAAGGGCCGGGCAGCGCTGGGAGATACCAAGTGGGGGGGGAGGGGTTCCCCTTTTAATTAATAGTCATTAATAAGGGCGCAGAGAGTCCTTATTACACTGCCGCTGCCAGCCGTACACTGCCGCTCCCAGCCGTGGCCGGGTTTGCTTCCCTAGCCCTGTTGCGGGATACTGGGAGCACTGGGGGATACTGGGAGCACTGTGGACTCCCCCCCCCGCCCGGCCCTGAGGTGTCCCAGTGCCACCAGTAACGGGTTTCAGGGAGTGCTGGAGGGAACTGGGAGCCCCCCTCAAGCATCCCTGTGGGATCCCAGTTACACCAGCACGGTGGGTTAGGGGTACTGGGAGCACTGGGGTCCCTCTCACACATCTCTTGAGAGTCCCAGTCACACCAGTAAGGGGGTTTGGGTGCTGCTGGGGGGCACTGGACTTGCCCCTGTCCGTCTTCCTGGGGTTCCAGTTGCACCATTAGGAGTGTTTGAGGGCACTGGGAGCACTGGGGTCCCCCTCACTCATCCTTTCACTGTACCAGTCACACCAGTAGGTGGGTCTGGGGGCTCCTGGGGGGCATGGGGGACACCCTTATCCTTCAATTTGGGGGTGCCCCCCACTGCCACCCCCTTGCCATGTCACCCCAATGTGGACCGCAAGACTTCGGATGGTGAAACTGGGAGCCTTGGACCCTTAAGATGGGGCCTGGACGCTAAAAGGTTTGGGGTCCTAAAAATGAGGGTCTGGGCCCTTAAAATGTGGCTGTGGGTGCTCGGACAAACACTTTGAAATCCCAAACCAAAAACTGGGACTGTGGACCCCACCGTGGTGCTTTGGGGCCCTGAAATGAGGATTTGGGTCCTACAATGAGCCCTTGCTCCCTCAGAGGTCCCATTATACCCTACAAATGAGGCCATGCCTGCTTCAAAGAGGGCTTGGGGCTTACTGTGGAGATTCACCCCCAGAAATGGGACTCTGTGCCCTAAATAGAGGGGCTTGGGCCCTGAAGAGAGGGGTTTGGCCCTGAAGAGAAGGGCTTGGGCCCTGAATAACAGGGTTTTTTGCCCTGAAGAGAACGGTTTGGGCCCTAAAGAGAAGAAGGGCTTGGGCCCTGAAGAACAGTTTTTTCATTTTGCCCTGAAGAGAACAGTTTGGGCCCTAAAGAGAAGGTCTTGGGCCTGAAAAAGAAGGGCTTGGGCCCTAAAAATCGGGGCTTAGGCCCTGAAGAGAGGAGTTTGGTCCCAAAGGGGAGGGATTTGGGCCTGAAGGAGAAGAAGGGTTTGGGCCCTAAAGAGAAGCTTCTGGGCCTTCGAGAGAAGGGTATCAGCCCTCAAAAAGGGCTTTGTGCCCTGAAGAATGTGTTTTTTTGTCCTGAAGGGAAGGGTTTGGGCCCTAAAGAGAAGAAGGGCTTGGGCTTTAAAGATCAGGGTTTGGGCCTCAGAGAGGCCCAAACTCTGCCCTTTGGGCAGTTTGGGGTTCGGACCCATAAAGGAAGCTTTGTACTCTTACAATGGGGTGGTGGACACTCAAATGTGGCTTTGAGTTCCAAAACGAAGGCTTTGGGCCCTCAGAAAGGGGCTTGGGGCATTAAAAATGGTGCTTTAGGTGAGTGCTATGGGGCCGCTGCCCAGAGCAGCCAAAGTACTGGTATGCCATCAGCACCGCTCAGGGCACAAATCCGGAATTGCACCACAAGGGCCTCTGTGACGAAGATTAACCCTAATTAATTATCCCTGCCAGAGTGAAATAAATAAACTGCACCACACATGTCCCATTCCTGCCCCTTCAGCATCTGCAGCCGCCTGCCCCAAGTCAGCCGGGTGCAAATCCTTGTTAGTAAGCACTGCCTTGTCATGTCCCTTGTCAGTGGACAGAGGGCAGCATGTCCCACAGCCTCTGGCCTCTCTCTTTCTATTTCCTGGCATAACAGCCTGGACCTGGGCACCTGGAGAGTGATCCCTGTGCCGTGGGTTGGGAACCAGCTCCTGCTGGATGCCCCAGAGCTCCATCCTGCCTGAGTGTGCTTCAGCTGCGCAGCACGTACCTGCAGCTGTGTCCTGAATCTTTCTCATCTCGGCTCCAACAGCCTTTGAGCTCTGCTCAGACATGGAAACTGCTACTAAAACCAGCAAGGAGGTTTTCTCCTCTCTCTTCATGTCCATTTGTGACGTGTCTGTGCTGTGTAGTGCTGGAAATGAATTTGAACACACACCCCAATTGTTTTTGGGTTTTACTTTTTGAGATACTGCTTCCATAGTTCCAAGATCTCAGCTTGTGTGGGGGGTTTGTCCTCTCCCAGGCGCCTTGCTCTTGACGGTTCGGACACCAACGTCTTGGATGTACCGTCCAGGGTGGGCAGCAGCAGGGAGGTGTTATAGCGAGGCCTCCGGGGCAGGCTCTCCTCAGAACTCGGTGATGATACGACGATTGTAGGGAGTCTCTTCGCAGTTTGACTTCTCAAAGGGAGAGGCAGCTTCTTGGAGGTTGTCTTTGTTGGAATCTTTGGCAGTCCACCAGCATGGAGGACTGTGTCCACTCCTCGCTCTTCTCCAGTGAGCCCCGGAGTTGTCGCTGCCCACACTCGGTCCATCCCTGGTGTTCCGTTTCTGGCTGTGAGTTTGTCCTGGTCTTGGCTGGCCAAAGGCTGGTTTTTGGCAGGAGGCAGCCCCGGGATTGCTGGCAGCTGGCTGAAAACACATCAAAAATGTCTGCATGAGCACACGATGGCACTGGGGCCGCATCCCGCACCCTGAAAACGTGACCCTGCTTGCATACCACCGGCCCCATCCACCCCTCCAGGTGCTGCTTTCAGCACTGCGGGGCACCCCCAGCCCGCAGTGTTTGGGCTGGGCGAGGGGCTCCCTGCTGGGAAGAAGACAACCGTGAGCCTCCAGCCTCACCTGATCCCCGATTCCTTCTTGTCCTCCTGTGCTTTTATTTCCTTCAACTTTTGGAGCTCGTGTTTCGGGATACTCGCACGCACGGTGAAAGGCATGTCGAGCAATCCCCCTGAGGCTGGAAAGGACGGACATGGTCAGAATTGGGGTGCTGCTGCTGCCGACATCGGTCCCAGGGGGGTGCATAGGGTCTAGGATCCCCATCCTCCTGCCCTCCCCATGCACAGGCACTGTGGCCACTTCCCATCCCAGGGCTCAGTTTTGGGGAAGCCACCAAGAAAGATGTGGGGACAACAGGCTGTGCCCAGCTGGCGGGCAGAGTTTTGGGGCAGGCTGGAGCCTTGGGAGCACCCACACCAGGGCATGAGCCCACTGGATCCCAAAACTGGGCCACCCGTGCCACGGGAAGGAGCCAGCCGCTGCTTTACCTTTCTTGCCCTGGCTGAGAGGTGGCAAGACGCCGTCTTTCTTCTTTTTCTCCTTCCCAGGGAGTTTTCCTGGGGCCTTGGATGATTTCCTGTATGACGATTTGGGCACCAACTCCACTGCAAACCTGCACGCAAGGAGAGGACCCTGGTGTGACATTCGGCACGAGCTGCCCTTTCTGCTCTCTGTTGTCGCCTGCTCATGGGCACGTTTTCACATTCCATAGAGGCTGCTTTTGGCCAAATGGTACCAAAAAGGAGCTGAGCAGCTGCACTGAGCAGCCAGCTTTGCAAATCTACTTACTCGGGGAAGATGACGACACGGCCAGAGGATGTCAGGGAGGCTATGACTGCCAGCCGGGACACCACGGTGTCCATCAGCTGCGGGACCTGCAGGGGGGAGAACAGAGGTGGGAGAACATCCCTGGTGGGGGGGATCCCAAGACCCCAGAGCGGGCAGGACCGTCACTTTGGCCTGGCCCAAGCCGTTTGGACAAAGGTTTCGGATTGCCCGGAGCAAAACAAAGCCCCTCACCTTCAAAACGGCGTTCTGAAGGTCCTCCTTGCCACACAGCATCTCCAGGACGTCGTAGTAGAATTTCATCTCCACCTTGGTGCCTTCTATGAGGAGCACGCCCAGGTCACTCAGGACGAGGGCGACGTTCTCCCCCTCCCGCAGGCACTGGGAGATGAGGGCCATGGTGCCTCGGATGCAGCTCTCAGCTTTCTGCCAGGACACGCAGGCGTCCGCCGCCACCTCGGCACGTCTCAGGGGCTCCAGCTTCTTGTGGGCTGGAAAACCACACGGGATGGATGTTGTTAGGCACCCGGCGGCCCTTCATGCGTCTCCCCCACGTGCTGCTCATTGCAGCCATCACCCGAATTGCCCCAGCATTGGGCTGGCTCCGTGGCTTGGCTTTTGAGCACGCAGGCCATGCCCCACATGCCCCGGCCGTGCAGCCAGCAAGGTTTCATCCAGCGCCTTACCTGGCAGGCTGCCGTTGCTGTCCTCAAGGTGGTGCGTGTTTAGGAGGTTCGTGGCCAGGTGAAACACTGGCCACTGCAAAGTCATCGCCTTGTCCCCAGCTTGGATCTGGTTTTCGACTATGTCAAAGGAGCCCAGAGTGGGGATTTGGACACCCTGCAAATGGAAGAGAAGGGCCAAAGGGTGAGGACAGGCCGGAGGAAGAGCTGGAGGTGGCCCCATTCCAGTCCTTTCCCTCCCCTTGCCCTTCCGAAAATGCTCCGTGGGGACTTCCCTCACTTGGAGAAGCTGAGCAGAGAAGTTGGACTCGGCGCCGACCCACCTTGTATTGCAGGAGCTGCTGCAGCACGTAGTTGGCCACCACATTCCAGACATCTGTTTGCTCTGTAAAGCAAAGGAAAATCTGGTCACAGTGTGTCTGGTGGTCCCACAGCTCCTGCAGCACCCCGAGACCCGATGTTTGGTGCCTGCTCACACTGGGTCTGGTGGTCCCACAGCTCCAGCAGCACCCCCAGAGCTAGGGTTCGGTGGCAGATGAAAAGCCCCAGCGGAGACACCCCGCCATGGCTCCGCCACTGGGTCTCGCCCAAGGAAAGCCCCAAATGTGGTTGCCAACACTACTCCTGTGGTACCCATCCCTTTGGCGGTGATGTTGGGCATCAGGCACCTGCGCTGCATGCCGTCCCACAGCTCTACCCGGGTCGGCTTCATGCAGGAGGGTTTCCTCTCCTTGGCAGAGGTCGCGTTCAGGCTCATCCCTGCGCTCGTCCTCTGAACAATCCACCCTTGGAGCCTACAGACCAGGGCTTAGGCCCTGAAGAGAAGGGCTTGGGGGCTAAAGAGAGGGTCTGGGCCCTAAAGAGAGGGGTTTGCGGCCTGAAAGAGAACGGCTTGGGCCCTAAAGAGAGGGTTTTGGGCCCTAAGGAGGATTTGGGCCCCAAAGAGCAGGGTTTGGGTCTCAAAGAGAAGGGTTTGGGCCCTAAAGAGAAGGGTTTGGGGCCTGAAGAGAAAGGTATGGGGCCTAAAGAGAGGGGTCTGGGCCCTAAAGAGAGGGGTTTGGGGCCTGAAAGAGAAGGGCTTGGGGCCTAAAGAGAGGGTCTGGGCCCTAAAGAGAGGGGTTTGGGGCCTAAGGAGGATTTGGGCCCCAAAGAGCAGGGTTTGGGTCTCAAAGAGAAGGGTTTGGGCCCTAAAGAGAAGGGTTTGGGGCCTGAAGAGAAAGGTATGGGGCCTAAAGAGAGGGGTCTGGGCCCTAAAGAGAGGGGTTTGGGGCCTGAAAGAGAAGGGCTTGGGGCCTAAAGAGAGGGTCTGGGCCCTAAAGAGAGGGGTTTGGGGCCTGAAAGAGAAGGGCTTGGGCCCTAAAGAGCGGGTTTTGGGCCCTAAGGAGGATTTGGGTCTCAAAGAGAAGGGTTTGGGCCCTAAAGAGAGGGTTTTGGGCCCTAAAGAGAGGGCTTTGGGGCCTGAAGAGAAAGGTATGGGGCCTAAAGAGAGGGGTCTGGGCCCTAAAGAGAGGGTTTTGTGGCCTGAAAGAGAAGGGCTTGGGGCCCTAAAGGGAGTGGTTTGGGCCCTGAAGGGTGGGGTTTGGGCTCAAAAAAGAAGAAGGGCTTGGGCCCTAAAAAGAGGAGTTTGGGCCTTGAACTGAGGGGTTTGGGCCCTGAAGGGAAGGGCTTGGGGCCTAAAGAGAGTGGTCTGGGCCCTAAAGAGAGGGGTTTGGGCCTGAAAAAGAAGGGTGTGGGCTCGAAAGAGAAGGGTTTGAGCCCAAAAGAGAAGAAGGGCTTGGGCCCTAAAGAGAAAGGTTTGGTCCCTAAAGAGAAGGCTTTCTGCCCTGACTAGAAAAAGGATTTGGGCCCTAAGGAGAAGAAGGATTTGGGGCCTAAAGAGAACGGCCTGGGCCCTAAAGGGAAGTGCCTGGGCCCTAAGGAGAAGGGTTAGAGGTCTCAAGTAAGGGTTTTGTGCCCTGAAGATTTTTTATTTTTTTTTTTTTCCCTCAAGAGAAGGGTTTTGACACTGAAGGAAAGGGTTCAGGCTCTAAAGAGAAGGGTTTGGGCCCTAAAGAGAAGGGTTTGGGGCCTGAAGAGAAAGGTATGGGGCCTAAAGAGAGGGTCTGGGCCCTAAAGAGAAGGGTTTGGGCCCTAAAGAGAGGGGTTTGGGGCCTGAAAGAGAAGGGCTTGGGGCCTAAAGAGAGGGTCTGGGCCCTAAAGAGAAGGGTTTGGGTCCTAAAGAGAGGGTTTGGGCCTGAAGGAGGATTTGGGCCCCAAAGAGCAGGGTTTGAGTCTCAAAGAGAAGGGTTTGGGCCCTAAAGAGAGGGGTTCGGGGCCTAAAGAGAGGGGCTTGGTTCCTGTTATAAGTTGCCCCCTTAATTAATTTTCAGAGAGCATTGCATTAATAACAGAAAGGAATGTATTGAGTAAGCAACAGCAAGCAAAAGAGCGCTGGGCGGCCCCTTGATAAATTATATTTATGATATGTTATTTTTTTATTTTATTTTTTATATTTACTATATTTATTTTATTGGTTTATTTGATTTATTTCTCATCTAGTTATTTGATTTGATTGGTTTGATTTATTCGATCCATTCTATCATTTCACTTTAATTAATTAATTTATTAATGGATTTAGTGTAATTGATTGATTTGATTTGATTTTTTGATTATTTTTTTTTATTTGATTTGTTTGATTTTGATTTGATTTTAGTCGATTTGATTATATGGGGAGTCTCGGCTCCGCCAACGGCGCGCACCTCACCCCCGCCAGGGTCCCTTTTTCTATCTTGGTAATTCCGGGATTACGCAGCACATCCTGGTATGTTCTGCGACTGCGCGCACTGTTGCTAGGGGGTCGTCTCTGTCCCTCTGGTGGTCGTGAAGATGAAGGCCATAGTCTTCCTCGGCGTTGTGGTTCAACTTCTTTTTTTTTTTGTTTAGTCATGTTGGCCCAGCGTGAGACAGGAAGGCAGGATGTTGATACACTAGGTTAGCAACTTATCAGGAGATGGTTACATGAGCTTTGCAGCAGGGTCTTTGAACAAAAGAGGCAACTGAGATGCAGAAGGAGAGAAGGGGAGGGGGTTCTCTTTTTTGTTACATTAAGCAAAAGAATTTTCATAGTGTCTAGCCAAGCATTAGACAGCTCCTCACTTCAGCAGGGAGTTTTCCCAACTCCCGTTCCTCAAACAGAACTCCTTGTTTTTATAATACAAAAGACAATGAACAAACATGTATTGTGTATTACAGGCACAGGCTGGCTGACCCCCAGCACCGAGGACTGGGGGTCAAAGTCCTGCGGTGGGTTACTGGGTATTGCTGTACAGAAGAGCCGGACTGCTGTGCTGTATTATTCAATATTTATTGAGGGTATGGCAAGACCCAGACCAACCCGATCTCATTTCAAAGTTAACCTCGCTTTGAGCAGGAGGCAGGGCCAGATGACCTCCGCAAGTCATGGGGATGAATATGAGGGATGAATCTGGGGATGTTTCAGCTAAAAAGGAGGGCAGAAACACTCTCCATAGGTCTCCACCATGTAGTAAAACAGCGCCGTGTACCTGGTTAACCTCTGCAGCCAGCAAAGCATTTCTATTTGCCGCAGTGCCCTGACCCCAGCCTCTTGCTGAGCTCCGTCCTGTGCTGCTCGGATGCTCCCACTGCTCACTGTTTTTTTTTTTGCCTTGAAGAATAGTGTTTGGGCCCTAAAGAGAAGAGTTTGGGCCCTAAAGAGAAGGGTTGGGAGCTAAAAAGAGGGCTTTGTGCCCTAAAGAGAAGGGCTTGGGCCCTAAAGAGAGGGGCTTAAGCCCTAAAGAAAAGGGTTTGGGCCCCAAAGAGAGGGGTTTGGGCCCTAAAATGTTTGGGCCCTAAAGAGAAAGGTTTGGGCCCTAAAGAGAAAGGTTTGGGCCCCACAGAGAAAGGTTTGGGAGGCATGAGGCTCTAAAACTGAGGGTGGAAGCCCTTAAAAGGATGTTTTGGACCCCAAAATGAGCTATAGGAGACTGGAAATAACACTGATCTAAAAAATTAGTCTTTGGGCCATAAAAAGCAGGATCTGGATCCAAACTTGAGGTTTTAGATTGTAAAACAGACGCTTTGATCTTAAAACCAGGGCACTGGGCTCTTGAAAGCAGTTTGGGGTTTGGACCCGTAAAGTAAGCTTTGGGCTCTTACAATGGGGTTGTGGACAATCAAATGTGGCTTTGGGTTCCAAAACGAAGGCTTTGGGTGCTCAGAAGGGGCTTGGGGCATTAAAAATGGTGCTTTAGGTGCGTGCCGTGCGACCGCTGCTCAGAGCAGCCAAAGCAGCAGTGTGCCATCAGCACTGCTCGGGGCGCAAATCCGGAATGGCACCACAAGGGCAGCTGTGATGAAAATTAACTCTAATTAATTATCCCTCGCAGGGTGAAATAAATAACAAACTGCACGGCACAAGTCCCATTCCTGCCCCTTTGGCATTTGCTGCCACCTGCCCCAAGTCAGCCGGGTGCAAATCCTTGTTTATAAGCACTGCCTTGTCATGTCCCGATTAAAATAGCTCTTTGGGGAAAATGAAAATAAAAATTAAAGCAATCTGGGAGCAAAATAAGTAGAGCAAACTTGCCAGCGCTATGGTTTTTGGTTTGGTTTGGTTCCTTTTTTTTGCTAATGTGCAAAAAGCAAGTGACCTCCGGACCTCAACCACCAGCAGCCTCCAAACTGAACACGAGAGCCCTGCTGAGAGCTGCAGGGATCGCCCAGCTGCCAGCATCTCCACCTCTCCCCAGCCAACTTCCCTCTCCCGCTGGAGAGAGGGCAGCATGTCCCACGGCCTCTGGTCTCTGTCTTTCTGCTCCTGCTGTGCTGCTCCCCAGCTCCCTTCCCCTGCGTTCCCTGCATGGTGGGCACAGGCTGGCTGACCCCCAGCACCGAGGACCCTCAGGGGTACTTCTCCATCAAAGTCCTGCTGTGGGTCCCTGGGTATTGCTGTACAGAAGAGCCGGACTGCTGTGCTGTCTTATTCAATATTTATTGAGGGTACAGCCTGGGGCTCAGTAACTGCTCCTGGCTGCACCCCGGGGGGGCGTCCCCCAGCCCTTGAAGGAGGGTGGGGGGGGCCGTGGGGGCGGTGTCCGTGCCCACGAGGCCTGGGGGGCGCTGGGCCCGTCGCGTGCCTTCCATTGTGTTTGTGCAGGGCGTGGGGGCCGTGGGGGCCGCGGAGGCCGCGGAGGCCGCGGAGGCCGGGCTGGTGGCAGGCGGGCAGGCCTTCCAGGCACTGCTGGTGGCCTCTGGTGTCGGGCCTGGCTCTCAGGCCTAGCACGGTGCTCAGGCCTCCTGGATGGCCTCAAGGAGCTCTGGGCTGCCTGGGCTGCGGCGAGGCGCCTGCGGGGACAGGAATTGCTGAGGCCGTGCTGCGGCTGCGGTGCCAGGCGGGTGCGAGGCAGCGGGGTGCAGGCACCCAGCTGTACGTGAGCTGCAGGCACGCAGTGCTCTGTGCAGAATTTGGGACAACCCGTGCCCTCGGATGGGACTCGGATCCCCTCCACAACCTCGTCTCCTCCCCAGCGCCTCGCCGGCCATCCTCACCTGCCTGCTCTGCAGGTGCTGTCCCAGGAAGAAGACCTGGCCCCCGCAGAGACAGGCTTGCAAAGCTGGGCTCAGCATGGCCAGGCCCCAAAAGCCACCGTCTGCCCTTCCCCAGAGCGCCTGGCAAGGACCAGCACTCAGCTCCCTGCCTGGCCCTGGCCCTGGCCCAACAAGGTGGCAGCCTGGGCTCACTGTTCGGTGAGGTGCTGCCCATCCGCTCTTTGGGATGTGTAATTAAACACACAAGCCCTGTCTGTGCTGAAGACACGCACGCTGACAGCACGCAGGTGTGGCTGTGACACACTGACTGCCCCTCTTCAAGGCAAAGAATTTGGGAGGAGGTGAGGAGAGGGAGTGCGGGAACAACAACTCACCGATTTTTCTGCCTCCAACGAAGGATCAGCACACAGCAGGCAACTGTGCCAAGCAGGAGGGGAACCAAGAACGCTGCAGCCCCTTCTATGCAGTACCGGCGGTAGTTTGGGGGCTCTGTGGTGTTTCCCTTGTTCTCCTCATCCACACCTGGAAGAACAATTGTGGACATTGCTGTGTCCTGTGCACTCCTGGTAATTCAGGAGGGGCAGTGAGGCAGTGCCCCATCCGCACTGGCTCAGGGCATCACTGGGGGCCTCAGTTCACAGGAGGGGTCCCGTTTCCCAGCGTCTGCTCCATGGGCTTCACATGGGTTTGGCTGCTGCCATGAGGTGCAAGAGCGGGTACCCGGGCAAGACCCTGCACGCGCATGCTGGTTCTGGTTGGTGACAGCGGATGGCCAAGAAACAGCCTTTACCTGGCGTGGCAGTGGCCTGCGTTGCCTTTGCTCTCTTGCCAGAGAGTGGCAGCGTGCGACTGTTTAATTTCCAGAGTACCTCCTTGGGCACTGTCTCTCTGGCTATCCCTTTAGAAAGAAAGCAGGACAGTGTGAGTATAAGGAACGGCTCCTCCTTTCCAGGATGGTGTCTCTGGAAGGTAGTGCTTCTCAAAAGACAGAGTGAAATATACCCACCAGGTGCTGCCTTCGCTAACTCCTTTATGATATCCTCTACAATGTCAGGAGATGTTGGGGAAGCTTTTCTTAAATCAGCTTTTCCCTTTCTTCTAAGAGGACCTGAACAGAAAGCAGCAAGTTCACTTTGGCACCAGTGCAATTTGGAGAACTGGGCATAGTGTGTGAAGTCAGTGAAATGACTACCCACCCCTGCGAGACCAGCTGGGCTTCAACGCAGGAAACAGCCGAGGGTCTGGTAAAGCCCTCCCTGGGGACACTTCTGCAAGCAAAGACCCGTGAGAAGTTTCTGTCACATCAACACCTACATCAGTAGCTCAGAAGGAGAGCATACCAGGGGTCGTGCCTGGACAGGGCACAACCTGCATCATCCTGCAGGGATGCCTGGCTGACATTTGGGCTCTGCAGCACCTCGATGCTCCTTCCTTCCGCTGACTTACCTGTTGGATTGCCCTGAGGCCCGTGGACCACATCAAGCTGAGGTGTCGAGTAGCCAGTGCCTGCGAGAACTGCTGCAATCAAACACAGAAGAGAAACATTGGCCTCGCATGGTGTGATCTACCTCCTCCTTAGTGAGCTGCAGCGACTGGAGGGGGCTCAGGCAATGATGAGGGACCCAGGCACGAGCCGAGATTTCCAAAGCCACAAAGGGGCCTGCTGAGCTGCTCCCAAATCCTCTCTCGAGGCCGTGCGCAACGCCCCGCAGGGACCACGCCGACAAAGATGTGGCCCCTCAGGTCTTTCTTACGGGAAGATGTCTGCTGGGCACAAAGGAACCCCCGCGCAGGGGGAGCCTGCAGACCCCAGGAAAAATGATCACCCATGTTGGCTGGTGCACAATAATGCCTGTGGCCCGGCCCAGCATCACAATGGGGTGTCAGGACCTCACGGCCCAGCATCACCCAGAGGTGTTGTGACCTTGCAGCCCTGACGGTGTCTCGGAGAGGTGTGGTGGCCTCCTGGCCCTGCAGCATCTCCCTGGCTGCCCTCCTGGGCCTCATCCTCAGCGCCGTAGCCTGCCACCACCGCCTGCACACCCCCATGTACTTCTTCCTCCTCATCCTCGCCCTCCTCGACCTGGGATCCATCTCCACCACTGTCCCCAAAGCCATGGCCAATGCCCTGTGGGACACCAGGGCCATCTCTATCAAGGATAGAGCCTGTGCCACCGTGGCAGCAGCTGCCTGGGGCTATGGGTTCATCAATGCCCTCCTGCACACAGACGAAATGTTTTCTCTTCCTCTCCGCCCAGGCAATGCTGTGGACCAGTTCTTCTGTGAAATCCTCTCATCTACAGCATGAGAAATAAGGAGATCAAGAATCGTATAAAGAAAGTGGTTTCATGGACATTTCTCAAGGGCAATAAACATCCTACCTCTCTTGACAAATGTCTGTGACAAATCTTAGTATCTGATTGCTGTCCTTTGCTTGATTCGTCTTATTATTATACTTATTATTGTTACTATTTTTGTTCTTATTGCTACTGCTGCTTATTATCTATCATATTATAATATTTAAATATTTTCATAATATTTGTAATATAATAATATATTGTAGTATAATATAATGTGATAATTATTGCTGGTAATTATCTTATTGTTATTGCTGTTCTTATTGTTACTGCCTGATGCCTCTGCAGCCAGCTCCTTACCTGCCCTCCTGTCTGTCCTTTTCTGTACTTCTCACTGGAGATTTTCCACTGAGGTGGGGCATGGCTGAAAATGGACTTCAGTAGAGGCATCTTGGACTTAACAGAGAGCTGAGCAATGCATTTTATTTTGTAATCAAATCTCTTTTTATTATATTTTTTTCCCTTCTTTTTGTTCTGGTCAGGCAGAGGAACCCTGTATCTGTGTGCAGGCAGTGCCACAAACAAAGCAGGTGGAAATTGGTGCAGAAACATCCAGTGGCAGCCTTGGGTGGGAAAAGGAATTTCTGAGGCCTGCTGACAGGAATTGCTGAGGCCGTGCTGCGGCTGCGGTGCCAGGCGGGTGCTCCCGTCTCAGGGGCTCCAGCTTCTTGTGGGCTGGAAAAGTACATGGGAGGGATGGCGTTAGTCACCCGGCGGCCCTTCACGCGTTTCCCCCACGTGCTGCTCGTTGCAGCCATCACCCGAATTGCCCCAGCTTTGGGCTGGCTCCGTGGCTTGGCTTTTGAGCACGCAGGCCATGGCCGTGCAGCCAGCAAGGTTTCATCCACCGCCTTACCTGGCAGGCTGCCGTTGCTGTCCTCAAGGTGGTGAGTGTTTAGGAGGTTCGTGGCCAGGTGAAACACTGGCCACTGCAAAGTCATCGCCTTGTCCCCAGCTTGGATCTGGTTTTGGATTATGTCAAAGGAGCCCAGAGTGGGGATTCGGATGCCCTGCGAGTGGCCACCACATTCCAGACGTCTGTTTGCTCTGGAAAGCAAAGGAAAATCTGGTCACAGTGTGTCTGGTGGTCCCACAGCTCCTGCAGCACCCCGAGACCCGATGTTTGGTGCCTGCTCACGCTGGGTCTGGTGGTCCCACAGCTCCAGCAGCATCCCCAGAGCCGGGGTTCGGTGGCAGATGAAAAGCCCCAGCGGAGACACCCCGCCATGGCTCCGGCACTGGGTCTCGCCCAAGGAAAGCCCCAAATGTGGTTGCCAACACTACTCCTGTGGTACCCGTCCCTTTGGCGGTGATGTTGGGCATCAGGCACCTGCGCTGCATGCCGTCCCACAGCTCTACCCGGGTCGGCTTCATGCAGGAGGGTTTCCTCTCCTTGGCAGAGGTCGCGTTCAGGCTCATCCCTGCGCTCGTCCTCTGAACAATCCACCCTTGGAGCCGACAGACCAGGGCTTAGGCCCTGAAGAGACGGGCTTGGGGCCTAAATTTGAGGGGTTAGGGGGCTAAGGAGAGGGGTTTGGGGCCTGAAGAGAGGGTTTTGGGCCTGAAAAAGAAGGGTTTGGGGCCTAAAGAGAGGGGTTTGGAGCCTAAGGAGAAGAAGGGTTTGGGCCTTAAAGAGAGGGTGTGGGGCTTAAAAAGCAGAAGGGTTTGGGCCGGAAAAAGTGGGGTTTGAGCCCTAAAGAGAGGGGTTTGGGGCCTAAAGAGAGGTTTTCGGCCTGAAGGGAGGGGTTTGGGCCTAAAGAGAGGGGTTTGGGCCTAAAGAGAGGGGTTTGGGGCCTAAAGAGAGGGGTTTGGGGCCTAAAGAGAGGGGTTTGGGCCTGACGGGAGGGGTTTGGGCCTGAAGGGAGGGCTTTAGGCCCTGAAGGGAGTGGTTTGGGCCCTAAAAGGAGGGGTTTGGTCACTAAAGGGAGGGGCAAACATTTATGGTGTATTACAGTCATGGTGACGGTGGCCCTGTTGGCAGTTATGACGTAAGTGATGACCTCATAAGCCGTGTCACAATGGGGCGGGGGGCGGTGGCAGGGTATAAAAGGGGTGGGGGGTGGCGCCGGGACCCTTCATCTCTGGAGAATAATCTGGAGAGCGAGCGCAAGGATGCAAAAACGCGTCACTTTTGCCGACGAGGTGCTGCCCAACGTGAGGCGGACCCCCGTCCGCTTCTGGGATGGGATGAAGGTCCCGTGCCTCACGCCCAGCATCACCTCCAAGGGTAGGCGCCTAAATTTGGGGCTTTTCGTGGCGGGGAGACCTGGCTCTGTGTGGAGGTCTCTTTTTGGGGTCGGGGATGTGATGGATCTTTATGTAACGCGGGTTTTGGTAGGCGCCTAAATTTGGGTGGGGCTTTTTGTGGCGGGGAGACCTGGCTCTGTGTGGAGGTCTCTTTTTTTTGGGGTCGGGGATGTGATGGATCTTTATGCAACGCGGGTTTTGGGGTGATGGAAGGGTGGTAGCCACGAGAGGCGGTGTGTGACCAGATTTTTTTTTGCCTTTCAGAGAAAATAAGCGTCTGGGATGCGGTGTCAGCCTACATCCACGAACACCTCCTGCTGCACCAGGTGGGTTGGCACCCCCGTCCCCCTCGTTCCCCTCCTGAAAAGCAGGAAATTCACCCCAAAAGGCCCCACAGGCATCACACAAGCGCGGTTCTGGTAGGCGGTGTGACGTCTGATCCTTAACCATTTTTCTTTCTTTTCTCTGCCATTTCCAGGGCGTCCGAATTCCTGCCCTCGGCTCCTTCGACGTTGTCCCCAAATTGGTGAAGGACGGGAACAAGACCCTGATTTTGCAGATGCCCACGTTCCGCCTGGCCAGGAACCTCGTCGTCACCCACAGCCTCACCGCCAACAAGGAGTACCTGCCAGGTAGGGCAGGGGGTTAATCCCCTGCTGACCCCCTCCCTCAATATCAGGTGTTTTTTTTTATTATTTTTTTTTGTTGTTGTTGTTTGTTTGTTTTTTGTTGCTTGGTTTGTGATTGTTTTGTTTTGTTTTCGTTTTTTTGTTGTTTTTTTGTATGTTCGTTTGTGTTTTGTTTTGTTTTTGTTTTGTTTTTTGTTTTTGTTTTGCTTTGTTTTTTATTGGTTTGTTTGTGTGGGTTTTTTTTGTTGTTGTTGGTTTGTTTGTGATTGTTTGTTTGTTTGTTTGTTTGTGTTTTTTTTTTTTCTCTGTCTCCAATCTGCTCTCCCAGAGGCACAAAAAACCTCGCTTACTGCCCAGGCTCTGGCCAGCAGCAGGACCCTTCCCCAACACGGGGCAGCTTCTAGATCCCTCTCACAGCACCCCCCTCCCCGTGCCCCCCTGCTGCCAAACCTTTTCTATCCAAAACCCACCACAAGGTCCCAAACCGAAGCCTTTTTGAGTGACGCCTGCCACGGGGAAGGGCTGCTGGTGACCGCCCCCATCCCTCTCGTGTCGTTTTCCAGGCCACAAGGAGCTGGAGCCCCTCCACTACCCCGAGGTGGCCGCCCAAATCTGCCTGTCCTCGCAGAGGGTGGAGAGCTGCATCCAGGGCACCACGTCCCTCATCTCTCGCTGCGTGGGGAAGGGGGAGAACATCGCCCTGGTCCTGAGGGACGTGGGGGTGCTCCTCATCGAAGGCACGAGGGTGGAAATGAAATTCTATTCCGAATTCCTGCACAAGCTGTCCGGGAAGGAGAACCTTCAAAAAGCCTTTTTCAAGGTGAGGGTTTTGTTTTCCCCACGGCCTGGGCAGCCTCACAAAGGGGTAGCAACGCTTGCCCTTGGCCCACCGAGACCTTTTGGGTTGGAGTTTTTGGCCACGACCGAGGCCAGAGGACATTTGCCATCTCCTTGCAGGTCCCCCAGCTGATGGACGTGGTGGTGTCCCGGAGGGCACCCTTGGCCTCCCTGACCTTCTCTGGCCGTGTCATCGTCTTCCCCGAGTGAGTATTTTTGTGGCTGTGGCCGCTGCTCGGGTTCTCCTTGCACCCACGGGTGCCCAGCCGGTGCTTCTTTGCTGGACGAGCCCATTGCAAAGTCCAGGAAGGGATTTGGGGATGGGGCTTTGATGGCAACGTGGAAATGGGGTGATTGTGGCGCGCCCTGGGGTCACGCTGAGGCCTTCTTTTGCCAGGTTTGAGATGGAGAGCATGCCCAAAAAACCGCCCCAGGAGCACTCCAAGGAGAAGAAAGAAGGGGCTTTTCCTCTTCTCGGCCAAGCTGGGGGAAGAAAAGCAGCTGCTGGTTCCCTTCGAAGGGACGGGGAACCGACTCCTGGTGAGAAAACCCATCGTGGAGCACCCAAAAGCTCTGCCTTGCACCACATCTTGTCACCGCGCCTCCAAAACGGAGCCCCCGGGTGCGAGGTGCCTGATGTGCCCGGCCCTGGGCGCTGCAGGAGGACGGGGATCAAGACACCCCCTAAAGTTGGCCGTAGCCAGCTCCTTTCTCCCAGAACTCGGCCCCCCCAAAAAAATATTGAGGCTTAGAAAGGAGCCGGGCGAGGGCTGGTGCCAAGGAGGGTCTCGGGGAGCAGCCTCAGCACCCGGCGTGTCCCCGGGGACGGCGGCATCACGGAAATGTTCTTCTAACACCTCTCCTTCCCAAATTTTAGGCAAAGGTCTCGGGCTTCCTTCCCTTGCCCCCACGGGGTCGACAGAAGAAGCAGCCCTGAAGGGGGAGGCGCAGAAGGCAGGGAAGGCTCCCTTGAGGTGAGGCTGGGGGCTCCAAATGGGTGGGATGAGGCCGCCGGGAGCCCCCCCAAATTTCAGGGCTGCAGCATCCAGCGCTGCATGAGGGGGTGGGGGGTGCAGGATGCGACCCCAAAACCATCCTGGATTCTTGGTTCTTCCATCAGGCTGCCGGCCATCCCGGGGACTCCTCGCAAGGCCGAAAAATCGTCACCCAAAGGCAAAACAGGACAGGCAAAGACACCCGGAGCCTCGAGGCAGAGAGCAGGAAGAGGAGCGGGGATGTTTCCCCCCTGCGTGGGGGAAAACCCGGCAGCCAAAAAGCCCACCCGGCCCCCGGGACCCACAGAGCTGTCCTTCCCCGTGATAAGCATCTCATCACCGGCCAGCTCGGAGGCCAGCCTCCCCGAGGAGCCCCCCTACAACGTCTACAGGCTGCAGCCCCCGGGAAAAGAGGGGGCAGAAAGGTTAAGGAACAGGCCCGAAACCTTCTGGACGGTGCTGAAAGAACCTCAGAAGAAGGCATTATCCGTGAACGGCACCAACAGCACCCGCCCGGTGGCACCCGCGGCCCGAAAACCCGTGTCAGCCCAACCCAAACCGCCAAAAACTGGGCCAGGGCTCTCCGTTTTGTGGCCCCGGCCACCCTGAAATTCGGGCTTTGAGCGCCCGACCCAGCGAGGAGGCCATCGGAGTTGGCAAAAAGAGGTGGGTGATCCACATCAGCATCATTTTGGGGGGCTCAAGCCTTGTAGGGAAGCAGAGTTTTTTGGGGACAGCGGGGTCTCTCCAAAGGGATCTCAGTTTTGAGCCACGGGTTGGCTCAATCCACCCCAAAACCTTTGTCTCCTCCAGCACTAGACTCAAATCCCCAAATTTCTCTCTTCTGTTGGTGCACAGACAACACCAGGCCATGTTTTTTAGGGTTTGGAAGGCCTCAAAAAGCTCTTGGCCACAGAGGAGAGGGTGTTTTTTTTGTAGCTGGGTGCTGCTTTCAAGGTTTTTTGGGAAAAGAAAGGCTTTTTTTGTGCAGGCTTAGCAGAATTTAGGAGCAAAACCCCGCTGCTGACCAGGGCCTGGGGAAAATATGAGGTGAAAAACGAGGGAAATGGTGGCCCTGACATCACTGTCAGGATTTGAAACCATCCCCAGCCTGTGCATGAGGGTATAGAAGGCTAAAAAAAAATCTAAAAAGTGATTTTTTTCTCTGTTTCTTCGCAGATCTCCATCGTTCTTCCTGACACGATTGCCTCAGAAAGGAGGTGGAGTAAAACACGATGGAATCCCAAAAAAACTGTTGAGTTTTTGTTTTTATTTACGAGGCTCGTTCGTGAGGAGGGGGGTGAAGGTTGCTTTCCAGACAGGTTCAAAGCCCCCCCAAAACCATCAGCACCTCCCAAAAAGTGGGGCCCAAGGCTCCTTGTAAGTTTGGAGTCCCTGAGGCCTTTTGCAGTCCCCTCCTCCTGCCACGCCCCAGCTTGGCAGAATTCCACAGCTCAGAACAAGGAAAAAACGTCAAACCAAGGGATTATAACTAATAAATTTTAATAGTGCAAAGTATTTTGAGGGAGGAGAAGGGAAAAATTCGCGAACGTGAGGAATTTTGGCTCAGCTTTGCCACCCGGGATGGTGGCAGGCTTTTGGCTTTTAGCTCCACTGCGAAGTGTAGGCTTTGCCTAATTCCAGTTCCAGCTGGGTGGTTAAAAGGACCTTGAAAAAGCAAAAGAAAATTAAAAAAAAAATGGTGAGTTAATCAGATCTGAAGACATCTTGCTTTTTTGTTTCTCATACATTACCAAAAATTTGCCTAAGTGCCATAAATTTCTTTATTCTGGATCATGAGGTTCTCATCCCCTCCCCCCCCCCTTTATTTTGGGGGCTAAACCCCCCAGTTTTGGGGGCCTAATGCTTCATTTTGGGGGTAAACCGACAATTTTGGGGACCTAATGCCTCATTTTCAGGTTAAATCCCCCAGTTTTGGAGGCCTAATGCCTCCTTTTCAGGCCTAACCCCCCAGTTTTGGAGGCCTAATGTGTCATTTTGGGCCTAAACCCCCAATTTTGGGGGCCTAATGCCTCATTTTCAGGCTAAACCCCCCAGTTTTGGGGTCCTAATGCCTCATTTTGGGGATTAAATCCCCCAGGTTTGGGGACCTAATGCCTCATTTTGGGGACTAAAACCCCCAATATGGCGGGCCTAATGCCTCATTTATGGGGCTAAACCCCCCAGTTTTGGGGGCCTAATCCTTCATTTTTGGGGTAAACCGACAATTTTGGGGACCTAATGCCTCATTTTGGGGATTAAACCCCCAATTTTGGGGGATAATGCCTCATTTTCAGGCCTAACCCCCCAATATGGCGGGCCTAATACTTCAGTTTGGGTGTTCAGCTGATTCAAGGATGGAAGCTGAAATTCCTTGAAGTGACCCCACAACCCCGTAACCCCCCCAAAAACATCCTGCCCCCCCCCCCTTGTGCCCCCCCTCGGCCACTTATGGTGCAGGTGATGGTTTTGGGGGTGCTGGTCCCCTCGAAGCCCCAGCTGAGGTGGTTGTGGCCCCTGTAGGCCTGCACCATGGGGGGGGCTTGGGGGGAGCCGTTGGACGGGGGGGGGCTGAGTTGTGTGTGGGGGGGTGGGGGTGGGGTTCGGGGGGGGCTCGCTCGGCTCCAGGGGGCACAGGTCCTGCTGGGGAGGGGGGCAGGGGGCAGCCCTGGGGGCACCCCAATGGCAGGGGACCTCGTGGGGAGGCCCGGGTCCCTTTTTGGGGTCATTCAGGCGCCTTTTGGGGTCACCCAGGTCCCTTTTGGGGCACCCAGGTCCCTTTTGGGGGTAATTCAGGCGCCTTTTTGGGGTCATTCAGGACCCTTTTGGGGCACCCAGGTCCCTTTTGGGGCACCCAGGTCCGTTTTGGGGTCATCCAGGTCCCTTTTGGGTGCCAGGGTCCCCTTTTTGGGACATCCAAGCCCCTTTTTGGGGTCATTCAGGACCCTTTTGGGGCACCCAGGTCCCTTTTGGGGGTCATTCAGGACCCTTTTGTGGACCCAGGTCCCTTTTGGGGGTCATTCAGGACCCTTTTGTGGACCCAGGTCCCTTTTTGGGGTCATTCAGGACCTGTTTGGGTGCCAGGGTCCCTTTTTTCGGGACACCCAGGTCCTTTTTGGGGTCATCTAGGTCCTTTTTGGGGACATCTGGGTGTCAGGGCCCCTTTTGGGGGATACCCAGGTCCCTTTTTGGGGACATCCAAGCCCATTTTTGGGGTCATCCAGGACCCTTTTGGGGAACCCAGGTCCCTTTTGTGGTCACCCAGGTCCCTAATGCTTCATTTTGGGGATAAACCGACAATTTTGGGGGCCTAATGCCTCATTTTGGGGGCTAAAACCCCAGTTTGGCTGGGATCTCTCGGAAAGCAGTCTTGACCAGGACCCCTTGTGGGACCCTTATGGGGCCTCCTGGGTGACCCCACAACCCCGTAACTCCCTCCAAAAAATCCTGCCCCCTCCCTTGTGCCCCCCCCGGCCACGTACGGTGCAGGTGACGGTTTTGGAGGTGCCGGTCTCCTGGAAGCCCAGCTTTTTGGGGTCATCCAGGACCCTTTTGGGGCACCCAGGTCCCTTTTGGGGGTCATTCAGGACCCTTTTGTGGACCCAGGTCCCTTTTTGGGGTCATTCAGGACCTGTTTGGGTGCCAGGGTCCCTTTTTTCGGGACACCCAGGTCCTTTTTGGGGTCATCTAGGTCCCTTTTGGGGACAGCTGGATGCCAGGGCCCCTTTTTTGGGAAACCCAGGTCCCTTTTGGGGACACCCAGGTCCCTTTTGGGGACAGCTGGGTGTCAGGGCCCCTTTTTGGGATACCCAGATCCCTTTTTGGGGACATCCAAGCCCCTTTTTGGGGTCATCCAGGTCCCTTTTGGGGTCATTTTGGGGACAGCCGGGTGCCTTGGCCCCTTTTGGGAAGAACCCACAACCCCGGCTGCTTTTTTTGGGGGGGGACCCCTGGAAATCCGGGACCCCATTGGGGTCACCCAGGTGCTGGGGTCCTTTGGGGACACCGGGACCCCCCCCTTGGGGACACCAGGACTGGGGTCCCCTACCGGAGGGGGGTAAACACACAGAGGGGACGGCGCTGTCACTGGGGGGGGGACACCTGGGGGTCCCCTGTAATGGGGGGGGCACCCAGATCGCCTTGGGGGGGGCATCTGGGTCTTTGGGGGGAAATTTGGGCCCTGAAGAATCGTTTTTTCGTTTTGCCCTGAAGGGAACGGTTTGGGCCCTAAAGAGAAGGTCTGGGGCCCGAAAAAGAAGGGCTTGGGCCCTAAAAATCGGGGCTTAGGCCCTGAAGAGAGGGGTTTGGGCCCAAAAGGGAGGGATTTGGGCCCTAAAGAATAGGATTTGGGCCCTAAAGGGAAGGGTTTGGGCCCTAAAGGGAAGGGTTTGGGCCCTAAATAGGAGGCGTGAGGCTCTAAAATTAATAGTGGAAACCCTCTGAAGGAAGTTTTGGACCCCAAAATGAGGTATAGGAGACTGGAAATAACCCTGATCTAAAAAATTAGTCTTTGGACCATAAAAAGCAGGATCTGGATCCTAATTTGATGTTTTGGATTGTAAAACAGACGCTTGGATCTTAAAACCAGTGCCTTGAGCTCTCAAAAGCAGTTTGGGGTTCGGACCCCGAAAGGAAGCTTTGGGCTCTTATAATGGGGTGGTGGACACTCAAATGTGGCTTTTGGGTTCCAAAATGAAGGCTTTGTGCCCTCAAAAGGGGCTTGGGGCATTAAAAATGGTGCTTTAGGTGCGTGCGATGGGACTGCGGCTCAGAGCAGCCAAAGCACAAATGCGGAATGGCACCACAAGGGCAGCTCTGAGGAAAATTAACCCTAATTAATTATGCCTCCCAGGGGGAAATAAATAACAAACTGCACGGCCCAAGTCCCATTCCTGCCCCTTTGGCATCTGCAGCCGCCTGCCCCAAGTCAGCCGGGTGCAAATCCTTGTTTTTAATGTCATGTCCCGATTAAAACAGCACTTTGGGGAAAATGAAAGCAATAATTAAAGCCAAATAAATAGAGCAAACTTGCCAGCACTACGGTTTTTGGTTTGGTTTGGTGCCTTTTATTGCTAATGTGCAAAAAGCAAGCGAACTCGGACACGCACCCCAATCCTTTTTGGGTTTTGCTTCTTGAGGTAACGCTTCCAAATTTCCAAAATCTCGGATTCTGTGGGGGGTCTCTCCTGTTCCAGGCGCCTTGCTCTGGCCGGTTTGGGTTCCAGCGTCTCGGATGTGCTGTCCAGGGTGGGCAGAATGTCCACTCTTCATTCTTCTCCTGGGACCCCCTGAGATGTCGATGGCCCCATTTTGTCCATCCCTGGTGTTCCGCTTCAGGCTGTGAGTTTGTCCTGGTCTTGGCTGGCCAAAGGCTGGTTTTTGGCAAGAGGCAGCCCCGGGATTGCTGGCAGCTGGCTGAAAAAACATCAAAAACGTCTGCATGAGCACACGATGGCACTGGGGCCGCATCCCGCACCCTGAAAACGTGACCCTGCTTGCACACCACGGGCCCAATCCACCCCTCCGGGTGCTGCTTTCAGCAATTTGGGGTGGCCCCAGCCCGGAGTGTTTGGGGCTGGGCGAGGGGCTCCCTGCTGGGGAGAAGACAACCGTGAGCCTCCGGCCTCACCTGCTCCCAGATTCCTTCTTGTTCTCCTGTGCTTTTATTTCCTTCAACTTTTGGAGCTCGTGTTTCGGGATACTCGCGCGCACGGTGAAAGGCATGTCGAGCAATCCCCCTGAGGCTGGAAAGGACGGACATGGTCAGAAGTGGGGTGCTGCTGCTGCCGACATCGGTCCCAGGGGGGTGCATAGGGTCTCGGACCCCCATCCTCCTGCTCAGGCACCGTGGCCACTTCCCACCCCAGGGCTCAGTTTTGGGGAAGCCACCGAGATGTGGGGACAAAAGGCTGTGCCCAGCTGTGCCCGTCCCTTTGGCGGTGATGTTGGGCATCAGGCACCTGCGCTGCATGCCGTCCCACAGCTCTACCCGGGTCGGCTTCATGCAGGAGGGTTTCCTCTCCTTGGCAGAGGTCGCGTTCAGGCTCATCCCTGCGCTCGTCCTCTGAACAATCCACCCTTGGAGCCGACAGACCAGGGCTTAGGCCCTGAAGAGACGGGCTTGGGGCCTAAATTTGAGGGGTTTGGGGGCTAAGGAGAGGGGTTTGGGGCCTGAAGAGAGGGTTTTGGGCCTGAAAAAGAAGGGTTTGGGGCCTAAAGATAGGGGTTTGGGGCCTAAGGAGAAGAAGGGTTTGGGCCTTAAAGAGAGGCTGTGGGGCTTAAAAAGCAGAAGGGTTTGGGCCGGAAAAAGTGGGGTTTGAGCGCTAAAGAGAGTGTTTGGGGCCTAAAGAGAGGTTTTGGGCCTGAAGGGAGGGGTTTGGGCCTAAAGAGAGGGGTTTGGGGCCTAAAGAGAGGGGTTTGGGCCTAAAGAGAGGGGTTTGGGCCTGAAGGGAGGGCTTTAGGCCCTGAAGGGAGTGGTTTGGGCCCTAAAAGGAGGGGTTTGGTCACTAAAGGGAGGGGCAAACATTTATGGTGTATTACAGTCATGGTGACGGTGGCCCTGTTGGCAGTTATGACGTAAGTGATGACCTCATTAGCCGTGTCACAATGGGGCGGGGGGCGGTGGCAGGGTATAAAAGGGGTGGGGGGTGGCGCCGGGACCCTTCATCTCTGGAGAAATATCCGGAGAGCGAGCGCAAGGATGCAAAAACGCGTCACTTTTGCCGACGAGGTGCTGCCCAACGTGAGGCGGACCCCCGTCCGCTTCTGGGATGGGATGAAGGTCCCGTGCCTCACGCCCAGCATCACCTCCAAGGGTAGGTGCCGAAATTTGGGGCTTTTTGTGGCGGGGAGACCTGGCTCTGTGTGGAGGTCTCTGTTTTTTGGGGTCGGGGATGTGATGGATCTTTATGTAATGTGGGTTTTGGTAGGCGCCGAAATTTGGGGCTTTTCGTGGCGGGGAGACCTGGCTCTGTGTAGAGGTCTCTTTTTGGGGTTGGGGATGTGATGGATCTTTATGTAACGCGGGTTTTGGTAGGCGCCTAAATTTGGGTGGGGCATTTTGTGCGGGGGAGACCTGGCTCTGTGTGGAGGTCTCTGTTTTTTGGGGTCGGGGATGTGATGGATCTTTATGCAACACGGGTTTTGGGGTGATGGAAGGGTGGTAGCCACGAGAGGCGGTGTGTGACCAGATTTTTTTTTGCCTTTCAGAGAAAATAAGCGTCTGGGATGCGGTGTCAGCCTACATCCACGAACACCTCCTGCTGCACCAGGTGGGTTGGCACCCCCGTCCCCCTCGTTCCCCTCCTGAAAAGCAGGAAACTCACCCCAAAAAGCCCCACAGACATCGCACAAGCGCAGTTGTGGTAGGCGGTGTGACGTCTGATCCTTAACCATTTTTCTTTCTTTTCTCTGCCATTTCCAGGGCGTCCGAATTCCTGCCCTCGGCTCCTTCGACGTTGTCCCCAAATTGGTGAAGGACGGGAACAAGACCCTGATTTTGCAGATGCCCACGTTCCGCCTGGCCAGGAACCTCGTCGTCACCCACAGCCTCACCGCCAACAAGGAGTACCTGCCAGGTAGGGCAGGGGGCTAATCCCCTGCTGACCCCCTCCCTCAATATCAGGTGTTTTTTTTTTTATTATTTTTTGTTGTTGTTGTTGTTTGTTTGTTTTTTGTTGCTTGGTTTGTGATTGTTTTGTTTTGTTTTCGTTTTTTTGTTGTTTTTTTGTATGTTCGTTTGTGTTTTGTTTTGTTTTTGTTTTTGTTTTGTTTTTTGTTTTTGTTTTGCTTTGTTTTTTATTGGTTTGTTTCTGTGTTTTTTTTTTGTTGTTGTTGGTTTGTTTGTGATTGTTTGTTTGTTTGTTTGTTTGTGTTTTTTTTTTTCTCTGTCTCCAATCTGCTCTCCCAGAGGCACAAAAAACCTCGCTTACTGCCCAGGCTCTGGCCAGCAGCAGGACCCTTCCCCAACACGGGGCAGCTTCTAGATCCCTCTCACAGCACCCCCCTCCCCGTGCCCCCCTGCTGCCAAACCTTTTCTATCCAAAACCCACCACAAGGTCCCAAACCGAAGCCTTTTTGGGTGACGCCTGCCACGGGGAAGGGCTGCTGGTGACCGCCCCCATCCCTCTCGTGTCGTTTTCCAGGCCACAAGGAGCTGGAGCCCCTCCACTACCCCGAGGTGGCCGCCCAAATCTGCCTGTCCTCGCAGAGGGTGGAGAGCTGCATCCAGGGCACCACGTCCCTCATCTCTCGCTGCGTGGGGAAGGGGGAGAACATCGCCCTGGTCCTGAGGGACGTGGGGGTGCTCCTCATCGAAGGCACGAGGGTGGAAATGAAATTCTATTCCGAATTCCTGCAGAAGCTGTCCGGGAAGGAGAACCTTCAAAAAGCCTTTTTCAAGGTGAGGGTTTTGTTTTCCCCACGGCCTGGGCAGCCTCACAAAGGGGTAGCAACGCTTGCCCTTGGCCCACCGAGACCTTTTGGGTTGGAGTTTTTGGCCACGACCGAGGCCAGAGGACATTTGCCATCTCCTTGCAGGTCCCCCAGCTGATGGACGTGGTGGTGTCCCGGAGGGCACCCTTGGCCTCCCTGACCTTCTCTGGCCGTGTCATCGTCTTCCCCGAGTGAGTATTTTTGTGGCTGTGGCCGCTGCTCGGGTTCTCCTTGCACCCACGGGTGCCCAGCCGGTGCTTCTTTGCTGGACGAGCCCCCTGCCCAGGAAGGAATTTGGGGATGGGGCTTTGATGGCAACGTGGAAATGGGGTGATTGTGGGTCACGCTGAGGCCTTCTTTTGCCAGGTTTGAGATGGAGAGCATGCCCAAAAAACCGCCCCAGGAGCACTCCAAGGAGAAGAAAGAAGGGGCTTTTCCTCTTCTCGGCCAAGCTGGGGGAAGAAAAGCAGCTGCTGGTTCCCTTCGAAGGGACGGGGAACTGACTCCTGGTGAGAAAACCCATCGTGGAGCACCCAAAAGCTCTGCCTTGCACCACATCTTGTCACCGCGCCTCCAAAACGGAGCCCCCAGGTGCGAGGTGCCTGATGTGCCCGGCCCTGGGCGCTGCAGGAGGACGGGGATCAAGACACCCCCTAAAATTGGCCGTAGCCAGCTCCTTTCTCCCAGAACTCGGCCCCAAAAAAAAAATATTGAGGCTTAGAAAGGAGCCGGGCGAGGGCTGGTGCCAAGGAGGGTCTCGGGGAGCAGCCTCAGCACCCGGCGTGTCCCCGGGGACGGCGGCATCACGGAAATGTTCTTCTAACACCTCTCCTTCCCAAATTTTAGGCAAAGGTCTCGGGCTT
Organism: Anas acuta; assembly: GCF_963932015.1. Taxonomy (NCBI): domain Eukaryota; kingdom Metazoa; phylum Chordata; class Aves; order Anseriformes; family Anatidae; genus Anas; species Anas acuta. The sequence continues at coordinate 222,921 of NC_089013.1, read as the reverse complement.
CCTTCCCTTGCCCCCACGGGGTCGACAGAAGAAGCAGCCCTGAAGGGGGAGGCGCAGAAGGCAGGGAAGGCTCCCTTGAGGTGAGGCTGAGGGCTCCAAATGGGTGGGATGAGGCCGCCGGGAGCCCCCCCAAATTTCAGGGCTGCAGCATCCAGCGCTGCATGAGGGGGTGGGGGGTGCAGGATGCGACCCCAAAACCATCCTGGATTCTTGGTTCTTCCATCAGGCTGCCGGCCATCCCGGGGACTCCTCGCAAGGCCGAAAAATCGTCACCCAAAGGCAAAACGGGACAGGCAAAGACACCCGGAGCCTCGATGCAGAGAGCAGGAAGAGGAGCGGGGATGTTTCCCCCCTGCATGGGGGAAAACCCGGCAGCCAAAAAGCCCCCCCGGCCCCCGGGACCCACAGAGCTGTCCTTCCCCGTGATAAGCGTCTCATCACCGGCCAGCTCGGAGGCCAGCCTCCCCGAGGAGCCCCCCTACAACGTCTACAGGCTGCAGCCCCCGGGAAAAGAGGGGGCAGAAAGGTTAAAAAACAGGCCCGAAACCTTCTGGACGGTGATGAAAGATCCTCAGAAGAAGGCGTTATCCGTGAACGGCACCAACAGCACCCGCCCGGTGGCACCCGCGCCCCGAAAACTCATGTCAGCCCAACCCAAACCGCCGAAAACTGGGCCGGGGCTCTCCGTTTTGTGGCCCCGGCCACCCTAAACTTCGGGCTTTGAGCGCCCGACCTAGCGAGGAGGCCATCGGAGTTGGCAAAAAGAGGTGGGTGATCCACATCAGCATCATTTTGGGGGGCTCAAGCCTTGTAGGGAAGCAGAGTTTTTTGGGGACAGCGCGGTCTTTCCAAAGGGATCTCAGTTTTGAGCCACGGGTTGGCTCAATCCACCCCAAAACCTTTGTCTCCTCCAGCACTAGACTCAAATCCCCAAATTTCTCTCTTCTGTTGGCGCACAGACAACACCAGGCCATGTTTTTTAGGGTTTGGAAGGCCTCAAAAAGCTCTTGGCCACAGAGGAGAGGGTGTTTTTTTTTGTAGCTGGGTGCTGCTTTCAAGGTTTTTTGGGAAAAGAAAGGCTTTTTTTGTGCAGGCTTAGCAGAATTTAGGAGCAAAACCCCGCTGCTGACCAGGGCCTGGGGAAAATATGAGGTGAAAAACAAGGGAAATGGTGGCCCTGACATCACTGTCAGGATTTGAAACCATCCCCAGCCTGTGCATGAGGGTATAGAAGGCTAAAAAAAAATCTAAAAAGTGATTTTTTTCTCTGTTTCTTTGCAGATCTCCATCGTTCTTCCTGACACGATTGCCTCAGAAAGGAGGTGGAGTAAAACACGGTGGAATCCCAAAAAAACTGTTGAGTTTTTGTTTTTTTTTTACGAGGCTCGTTCGTGAGGAGTGGGGTGAAGGTTGCTTTCCAGACAGGTTCAAAGCCCCCCCAAAACCATCAGCACCTCCCAAAAAGTGGGGCCCAAGGCTCCTGGAGTCCCTGAGGTCCTTTGCAGTCCCCTCCTCCTGCCACGCCCCAGCTTGGCAGAACTCCACAGCTCAGAACAAGGAAAAAACGTCAAACCAAGGGATTATAACTAATAAATTTTAATAGTGCAAAGTATTTTGAGGGAGGAGAAGGGAAAAATTCGCGAACGTGAGGAATTTTGGCTCAGCTTTGCCACCCGGGATGGTGGCAGGCTTTTGGCTTTTAGCTCCACTGCGAAGTGTAGGCTTTGCCTAATTCCAGTTCCAGCTGGGTGGTTAAAAGGACCTTGAAAAAGCAAAAGAAAATTAAAAAAAAAACGGTGAGTTATTGTTATAATGTTTGCCCCTCCCTTTAGTGAAAAAAACCCTCCTCTTATGGCCCAAACCACTCCCTTCAGGGCCTAAAGCCCTCCCTTCAGGCCCCAACCCCTCCCGTCAGGCCCAAACCCCTCTCTTTAGGCCCCAAACCCCTCTCTTTAGGCCCAAATCCCTCTCTTTAGGCCCAAACCCCTCCCTTCAGGCCCAAAACCTCTCTTTAGGCCCCAAACCCCTCTCTTTAGGCTCAAACCCCACTTTTTCTGGCCCAAACCCTTCTGCTTTTTAAGCCCCACACCCTCTCTTTAAGGCCCAAACCCTTCTTCTCCTTAGGCCCCAAACCCCTCTCTTTAGGCCCAAACCCCTCTCATAAGGCCCAAAGCCCTCTCTTCAGGCCCAAACCCGTCTATTTAGGGCCCAGACCCTCTCTTTAGGCCCCAAGCCCTTCTCTTCAGGGCCTAAGCCCTGGTCTGTCGGCTCCAAGGGTGGATTGTTCAGAGGACGAGCGCAGGGATGAGCCTGAACGCGACCTCTGCCAAGGAGAGGAAACCCTCCTGCATGAAGCCGACCCGGGTAGAGCTGTGGGACGGCATGCAGCGCAGGTGCCTGATGCCCAACATCACCGCCAAAGGGACGGGCACAGCTGGGCACAGCCTTTTGTCCCCACATCTCGGTGGCTTCCCCAAAACTGAGCCCTGGGGTGGGAAGTGGCCACGGTGCCTGAGCAGGAGGATGGGGGTCCGAGACCCTGTGCACCCCCCTGGGACCGATGTCGGCAGCAGCAGCACCCCACTTCTGACCATGTCCGTCCTTTCCAGCCTCAGGGGGATTGCTCGACATGCCTTTCACCGTGCGCGCGAGCATCCCGAAACACGAGCTCCCAAGGCTGAAGGAAACCAAAGCACAGGAGAACAAGAAGGAATCCGGGATCAGGTGAGGCCGGAGGCTCACGGTTGTCTTCTCCCCAGCAGGGAGCCCCTCGCCCAGCCCCAAACACTGCGGGCTGGGGCCACCCCAAATTGCTGAAAGCAGCACCCGGAGGGGTGGATGGGGCCCGTGGTGTGCAAGCAGGGTCACGTTTTCAGGGTGCGGGATGCGGCCCCAGTGCCATCGTGTGCTCATGCAGACATTTTTGATGTGTTTTCAGCCAGCTGCCAGCAATCCCGGGGCTGCCTCTTGCCAAAAACCAGCCTTTGGCCAGCCAAGACCAGGACAAACTCACAGCCTGAAGCGGAACACCAGGGATGGACAAAATGGGGCCATCGACATCTCAGGGGGTCCCAGGAGAAGAATGAAGAGTGGACATTCTGCCCACCCTGGACAGCACATCCGAGACGCTGGAACCCAAACCGGCCAGAGCAAGGCGCCTGGAACAGGAGAGACCCCCCACAGAATCCGAGATTTTGGAAATTTGGAAGCGTTACCTCAAGAAGCAAAACCCAAAAAGGATTGGGGTGCGTGTCCGAGTTCGCTTGCTTTTTGCACATTAGCAATAAAAGGCACCAAACCAAACCCAAAACCGTAGTGCTGGCAAGTTTGCTCTATTTATTTGGCTTTAATTTTTGCTTTCATTTTCCCCAAAGTGCTGTTTTAATCGGGACATGACATTAAAAACAAGGATTTGCACCCGGCTGACTTGGGGCAGGCGGCTGCAGATGCCAAAGGGGCAGGAATGGGACTTGGGCCGTGCAGTTTGTTATTTATTTCCCCCTGGGAGGCATAATTAATTTTATAATTAATTTATAATTAATTAATGTAATAAGTTAATTTTCCTCAGAGCTGCCCTTGTGGTGCCATTCCGCATTTGTGCTTTGGCTGCTCTGGTCAGCGGTCCCATCGCACGCACCTAAAGCACCATTTTTAGTGCCCCAAGCCCCTTTTTCGGGGCCCAAAGCCTTCATTTTGGAACCCAAAACCACATTTGAGTGTCCACCACCCCATTATAAGAGCCCAAAGCTTCCTTTCGGGGTCCGAACCCCAAACTGCTTTTGAGAGCTCAATGCACTGGTTTTAAGATCCAAGCGTCTGTTTTACGATCCAAAACATCAAATTAGGATCCAGATCCTGCTTTTTATGGTCCAAAGACTAATTTTTGAGATCAGGGTTATTTCCAGTCTCCTATACCTCATTTCGGGGTCCAAAACTTCCTTCAGAGGGTTTCCACTATTAATTTTAGAGCCTCACGCCTCCTATTTAGGGCCCAAACCCTTCCCTTTAGGGCCCAAACCCTTCCCTTTAGGGCCCAAATCCTACTCTTTAGGGCCCAAATCCCTCCCTTTTGGGCCCAAACCCCTCTCTTCAGGGCCTAAGCCCTGATTTTTAGGGCCCAAGCCCTTCTTTTTCTGGCCCCAGACCTTCTCTTTAGGGCCCAAACCGTTCCCTTCAGGGCAAAACGAAAAAACGATTCTTCAGGGCCCAAATTCCCCCCCAAAGACCCAGATGCCCCCCCCCAAGGCGATCTGGGTGCCCCCCCCATTACAGGGGACCCCCAGGTGTCCCCCCCCCAGTGACAGCGCCGTCCCCTCTGTGTGTGTCCTCCCCCCTGTAGGGGACCCCAGTCCTGGTGTCCCCAAGGGGGGGGGTCCCGGTGTCCCCAAAGGACCCCAGCACCTGGGTGACCCCAATGGGGTCCCGGATTTCCCGGGGTTTTAGCCCCCCCCAAAAAAGCAGCCGGGGTTGTGGGTTCTTCCCAAAAGGGGCCAAGGCACCCGGCTGTCCCCAAAATGACCCCAAAAGGGACCTGGATGACCCCAAAAAGGGGCTTGGATGTCCCCAAAAAGGGACCTGGGTATCCCCAAAAAGGGGCCCTGACACCCAGCTGTCCCCAAAAGGGACCTGGGTGTCCCCAAAAGGGACCTGGGTTTCCCCAAAAAGGGGCCCTGGCACCCAGCTGTCCCCAAAAGGGACCTAGATGACCCCAAAAAGGACCTGGGTGTCCCGAAAAAAGGGACCCTGGCACCCAAACGGGTCCTGAATGACCCCAAAAAGGGACCTGGGTCCACAAAAGGGTCCTGAATGACCCCCAAAAGGGACCTGGGTGCCCCAAAAGGGTCCTGGATGACCCCAAAAAGCTGGGCTTCCAGGAGACCGGCACCTCCAAAACCGTCACCTGCACCGTACGTGGCCGGGGGGGGGCACAGGGGAGGGGGCAGGATTTTTTTGGGGGGAGTTACGGGGTTGTGGGGTCACCCAGGAGGCCCCATAAGGGTCCCACAAGGAGTCCAGGTCAAGACTGCTTTCCGAGAGATCCCAGCCAAACTGGGGTTTTAGCCCCCCAAAAAAGGCATTAGGCCCCCAAAATTGTCGGTTTATCCCCAAAATGAAGCATTAGGGACCTGGGTGACCCCAAAAGGGACCTGGGTGCCCCAAAAGGGTCCTGAATGACCCTAAAAAGGCGCCTGAATGACCCCAAAAAGGGACCCGGGCCTCCCCACGAGGTCCCCTGCCACTGGGGTGCCCCCAAGCCTGCACCCTGCCCCCCTCCCCAGCAGGACCTGTGCCCCCTGGAGCTGAGCGAGCCCCCCCCCGAACCTCCCCCACACACAACTCAGCACCCCCCCCTCCAACGGCTCCCCCCCAAGCCCCTCCCCCGGGCACCGAGCCCCCCCCCCCCTCCAACAGCTCCCCCCGAGCCCCCCCCATGGTGCAGGCCTACAGGGGCCACAACCACCTCAGCTGGGGCTTCGAGGGGACCGGCACCCCCAAAACCGTCACCTGCACCATAAGTGGCCGGGGGGGGGGCACAAGGGGGGAGGCAGGATTTTTTTGGGGGGGTTACGGGGTTGTGGGGTCACTTCAAGGAATTTCAGCTTCCATCCTTGAATCAGCTGAACACCCAAACTGAAGTATTAGGCCCGCCATATTGGGGGGTTAGGCCTGAAAAGGAGGCATTATCCCCCAAAATTGCGGGTTTAATCCCCAAAATGAGGCATTAGGTCCCCAAAATTGTCGGTTTACCCCAAAAATGAAGCATTAGGCCCCCAAAACTGGGGGGTTTAGCCCCATAAATGAGGCATTAGGCCCGCCATATTGGGGGTTTTAGTCCCATAAATGAGGCATTAGGCTCCCTAAATGGGGGGATTTAATCCCCAAAATGAGGCATTAGGACCCCAAAACTGGGGGGTTTAGCCTGAAAATGAGGCATTAGGCCCCCAAAATTGGGGGTTTAGGCCCAAAATGACACATTAGGCCTCCAAAACTGGGGGGTTAGGCCTGAAAAGGAGGCATTAGGCCTCCAAAACTGGGGGATTTAACCTGAAAATGAGGCATTAGGTCCCCAAAATTGTCGGTTTACCCCCAAAATGAAGCATTAGGCCCCCAAAACTGGGGGGTTTAGCCCCCAAAATAAAGGGGGGGGGGAGGGGATGAGAACCTCATGATCCGGAATAAAGAAATTTATGGCACTTAGGCAAATTTTTGGTAATGTATGAGAAACAAAAAAGCAAGATGTCTTCAGATCTGATTAACTCACCGTTTTTTTTTTTTTAATTTTCTTTTGCTTTTTCAAGGTTCTTTTAACCACCCAGCTGGAACTGGAATTAGGCAAAGCCTACACTTTGCAGTGGAGCTAAAAGCCAAAAGCCTGCCACCATCCCGGGTGGCAAAGCTGAGCCAAAATTCCTCACGTTCGCGAATTTTTCCCTTCTCCTCCCTTAAAATCCCTGGATTTTTTTTGGGGGGGTGACGGGGTTGTGGGGTCACTTCAAGGAATTTCAGCTTCCATCCTTGAATCAGCTGAACACCCAAACTGAAGTATTAGGCCCGCCATATTGGGGGGTTAGGCTTGAAAATGAGGCATTATCCCCAAAACTGGGGGTTTAGTCCCCAAAATGAGGCATTAGGTCCCCAAAATTGGGGGGTTTAGTCCCCAAAATGAGGCATTAGGCGCGCCATATTGGGGGTTTTAGTCCCCATAATGAGGCGTTAGGACCCCAAAATTGTTGGTTTATCCCCAAAATGAGGCATTAGGTCCCCAAAACTGGGGGGTTTAGTCCCCAAAATGAGGCATTAGGCCCGCCATATTGGGGGTTTTAGTCCCATAAATGAGGCATTAGGCTCCCTAAATGGGGGGATTTAATCCCCAAAATGAGGCATTAGGACCCCAAAACTGGGGGGTTTAGCCTGAAAAAGAGGCATTAGGTCCCCAAAATTGTCGGTTTACCCCCAAAATGAAGCATTAGGCCCCCAAAACTGGGGGGTTTAGCCCCCAAAATAAAGGGGGGGGGGGAGGGGATGAGAACCTCATGATCCAGAATAAAGAAATTTATGGCACTTAGGCAAATTTTTGGTAATGTATGAGAAACAAAAAAGCAAGATGTCTTCAGATCTGATTAACTCACCGTTTTTTTTTTAATTTTCTTTTGCTTTTTCAAGGTCTTTTTAACCACCCAGCTGGAACTGGAATTAGGCAAAGCCTACACTTTGCAGTGGAGCTAAAAGCCAAAAGCCTGCCACCATCCCGGGTGGCAAAGCTGAGCCAAAATTCCTCACGTTCGCGAATTTTTCCCTTCTCCTCCCTCAAAATACTTTGCACTATTAAAATTTATTAGTTATAATCCCTTGGTTTGACGTTTTTTCCTTGTTCTGAGCTGTGGAATTCTGCCAAGCTGGGGCGTGGCAGGAGGAGGGGACTGCAAAGGACCTCAGGGACTCCAAACTTACAAGGAGCCTTGGGCCCCACTTTTTGGGAGGTGCTGATGGTTTTGGGGGCTTTGAACCTGTCTCGAAAGCAACCTTCACCCCACTCCTTGCAAACGAGCCTCATAAAAAAAAACAAAAACTCAACAGTTTTTTTGGGATTCCATCGTGTTTTACTCCACCTCCTTTCTGAGGCAATCGTGTCAGGAAGAACGATGGAGATCTGCAAAGAAACAGAGAAAAAAATCACTTTTTAGATTTTTTTTTAGCCTTCTATACCCTCATGCACAGGCTGGGGATGGTTTCAAATCCTGACAGTGATGTCAGGGCCACCATTTCCCTCGTTTTTCACCTCATATTTTCCCCAGGCCCTGGTCAGCAGCGGGGTTTTGCTCCTAAATTCTGCTAAGCCTGCACAAAAAAAGCCTTTCTTTTCCCAAAAAACCTTGAAAGCAGCACCCAGCTACAAAAAAAAACACCCTCTCCTCTGTGGCCAAGAGCTTTTTGAGGCCTTCCAAACCCTAAAAAACATGGCCTGGTGTTGTCTGTGCACCAACAGAAGAGAGAAATTTGGGGATTTGAGTCTAGTGCTGGAGGAGACAAAGGTTTGGGGTGGATTGAGCCAACCCATGGCTCAAAACTGAGATCCCTTTGGAGAGACCCCGGTGTCCCCAAAAAACTCTGCTTCCCTACAAGGCTTGAGCCCCCCAAAACGATGCTGATGTGGATCACCCACCTCTTTTTGCCAACTCCGATGGCCTCCTCGCTGGGTCGGGCGCTCAAAGCCCGAAGTTTAGGGTGGCCGGGGCCACAAAACGGAGAGCCCCGGCCCAGTTTTCGGCGGTTTGGGTCGGGCTGACACGGGTTTTCGGGGCGCGGGTGCCACCGGGCGGGTGCTGTTGGTGCCGTTCACGGATAACGCCTTCTTCTGAGGATCTTTCATCACCGTCCAGAAGGTTTCGGGCCTGTTTTTTAACCTTTCTGCCCCCTCTTTTCCCGGGGGCTGCAGCCTGTAGACATTGTAGGGGGGCTCCTCGGGGAGGCTGGCCTCCGAGCTGGCCGGTGATAAGACGCTTATCACGGGGAAGGACAGCTCTGTGGGTCCCGGGGGCCGGGGGGGCTTTTTGGCTGCCGGGTTTTCCCCCACGCAGGGGGGAAACATCCCCGCTCCTCTTCCTGCTCTCTGCCTCGAGGCTCCGGGTGTCTTTGCCTGTCCCGTTTTCCCCTTGGGTGACGATTTTTCGGCCTTGCGAGGAGTCCCCGGGATGGCCGGCAGCCTGATGGAAGAACCAAGAATCCAGGATGGTTTTGGGGTCGCATCCTGCACCCCCCACCCCCTCATGCAGCGCTGGATGCTGCAGCCCTGAAATTTGGGGGGGCTCCCGGCGGCCTCATCCCACCCATTTGGAGCCCCCAGCCTCACCTCAAGGGAGCCTTCCCTGCCTTCTGCGCCTCCCCCTTCAGGGCTGCTTCTTCTGTCGACCCCGTGGGGGCAAGGGAAGGAAGCCCGAGACCTTTGCCTAAAATTTGGGAAGGAGAGGTGTTAGAAGAACATTTCCGTGATGCCGCCGTCCCCGGGGACACGCCGGGTGCTGAGGCTGCTCCCCGAGACCCTCCTTGGCACCAGCCCTCGCCCGGCTCCTTTCTAAGCCTCAATATTTTTTTTTTGGGGCCGAGTTCTGGGAGAAAGGAGCTGGCTACGGCCAATTTTAGGGGGTGTCTTGATCCCCGTCCTCCTGCAGCGCCCAGGGCCGGGCACATCAGGCACCTCGCACCCGGGGGCTCCGTTTTGGAGGCGCGGTGACAAGATGTGGTGCAAGGCAGAGCTTTTGGGTGCTCCACGATGGGTTTTCTCACCAGGAGTCGGTTCCCCGTCCCTTCGAAGGGAACCAGCAGCTGCTTTTCTTCCCCCAGCTTGGCCGAGAAGAGGAAAAGCCCCTTCTTTCTTCTCCTTGGAGTGCTCCTGGGGCGTTTTTTTGGGCATGCTCTCCATCTCAAACCTGGCAAAAGAAGGCCTCAGCGTGACCCACAATCACCCCATTTCCACGTTGCCATCAAAGCCCCATCCCCAAATTCCTTCCTGGACTTTGCAATGGGCTCGTCCAGCAAAGAAGCACCCATGGGTGCAAGGAGAACACGAGCAGCGGCCACAGCCACAAAAATACTCACTCGGGGAAGACGATGACACGGCCAGAGAAGGTCAGGGAGGCCAAGGGTGCCCTCCGGGACACCACCACGTCCATCAGCTGGGGGACCTGCAAGGAGATGGCAAATGTCCTCTGGCCTCGGTCGTGGCCAAAAACTCCAACCCAAAAGGTCTCGGTGGGCCAAGGGCAAGCGTTGCTACCCCTTTGTGAGGCTGCCCAGGCCGTGGGGAAAACAAAACCCTCACCTTGAAAAAGGCTTTTTGAAGGTTCTCCTTCCCGGACAGCTTCTGCAGGAATTCGGAATAGAATTTCATTTCCACCCTCGTGCCTTCGATGAGGAGCACCCCCACGTCCCTCAGGACCAGGGCGATGTTCTCCCCCTTCCCCACGCAGCGAGAGATGAGGGACGTGGTGCCCTGGATGCAGCTCTCCACCCTCTGCGAGGACAGGCAGATTTGGGCGGCCACCTCGGGGTAGTGGAGGGGCTCCAGCTCCTTGTGGCCTGGAAAACGACACGAGAGGGATGGGGGCGGTCACCAGCAGCCCTTCCCCGTGGCAGGCGTCACCCAAAAAGGCTTCGGTTTGGGACCTTGTGGTGGGTTTTGGATAGAAAAGGTTTGGCAGCAGGGGGGCACGGGGAGGGGGGTGCTGTGAGAGGGATCTAGAAGCTGCCCCGTGTTGGGGAAGGGTCCTGCTGCTGGCCAGAGCCTGGGCAGTAAGCGAGGTTTTTTGTGCCTCTGGGAGAGCAGATTGGAGACAGAGAAAAAAAAAAACACAAACAAACAAACAAACAAACAATCACAAACAAACCAACAACAACAAAAAAAACCCACACAAACAAACCAATAAAAAACAAAACAAAACCAAAACAAAAAAACAAAAACAAAAACAAAACAAAACACAAACGAACATACAAAAAAACAACAAAAAAACGAAAACAAAACAAAACAATCACAAACCAAGCAACAAAAAACAAACAAACAACAACAACAACAAAAAATAAAAAAAAAAAACACCTGATATTGAGGGAGGGGGTCAGCAGGGGATTAACCCCCTGCCCTACCTGGCAGGTACTCCTTGTTGGCGGTGAGGCTGTGGGTGACGACGAGGTTCCTGGCCAGGCGGAACGTGGGCATCTGCAAAATCAGGGTCTTGTTCCCGTCCTTCACCAATTTGGGGACAACGTCGAAGGAGCCGAGGGCAGGAATTCGGACGCCCTGGAAATGGCAGAGAAAAGAAAGAAAAATGGTTAAGGATCAGACGTCACACCGCCTACCACAACTGCGCTTGTGCGATGTCTGTGGGGCTTTTTGGGGTGAGTTTCCTGCTTTTCAGGAGGGGAACGAGGGGGACGGGGGTGCCAACCCACCTGGTGCAGCAGGAGGTGTTCGTGGATGTAGGCTGACACCGCATCCCAGACGCTTATTTTCTCTGAAAGGCAAAAAAAAATCTGGTCACACACCGCCTCTCGTGGCTACCACCCTTCCATCACCCCAAAACCCGTGTTGCATAAAGATCCATCACATCCCCGACCCCAAAAAACAGAGACCTCCACACAGAGCCAGGTCTCCCCGCCACAAAAAGCCCCAAATTTCGGCACCTACCCTTGGAGGTGATGCTGGGCGTGAGGCACGGGACCTTCATCCCATCCCAGAAGCGGACGGGGGTCCGCCTCACGTTGGGCAGCACCTCGTCGGCAAAAGTGACGCGTTTTTGCATCCTTGCGCTCGCTCTCAGGATATTTCTCCAGAGATGAAGGGTCCCGGCGCCACCCCCCACCCCTTTTATACCCTGCCACCGCCCCCCGCCCCATTGTGACACGGCTTATGAGGTCATCACTTACGTCATAACTGCCAACAGGGCCACCGTCACCATGACTGTAATACACCATCAATGTTTGCCCCTCCCTTTAGTGACCAAACCCCTCCTTTTAGGGCCCAAACCACTCCCTTCAGGGCCTAAAGCCCTCCCTTCAGGCCCAAACCCCTCCCGTCAGGCCCAAACCCCTCTCTTTAGGCCCCAAACCCCTCTCTTTAGGCCCAAACCCCTCCCTTCAGGCCCAAACCCCTCTCTTTAGGCCCAAACCCCTCCCTTCAGGCCCAAAACCTCTCTTTAGGCCCCAAACCCCTCTCTTTAGGGCTCAAACCCCACTTTTTCCGGCCCAAACCCTTCTGCTTTTTAAGCCCCACGCCCTAAAGAGAAAGGTTTGGTCCCTAAAGAGAAGGCTTTCTGCCCTGACTAGAAAAAGGATTTGGGCCCTAAGGAGAAGAAGGATTTGGGGCCTAAAGAGAACGGCCTGGGCCCTAAAGGGAAGTGCCTGGGCCCTAAGGAGAAGGGTTAGAGGTCTTAAGTAAGGGTTTTGTGCCCTGAAGATTTTTTTTTTTTTTTTTTTGGCCCTCAAGAGAAGGGTTTTGACACTGAAGGGAAGGGTTCAGGCTCTAAAGAGAAGGATTTGGGCCCTAAAGAGAAGGGTTTGGGACCTAAATAGGGCGCAGGAGGCTCTAAAACTGATGGTGGAAGCCCTCTGAAGGGCCCTCTGGCCAAAGGCTGGTTTTTGGCAGGAGGCAGCCCTGGGATTGCTGGCAGCTGGCTGAAAACACATCAAAAAAGACTGCATGAGCACACGATGGCACTGGGGCCGCATCCTGCACCCTGAAAACGTGACCCTGCTTGCACACCACCGGCCCCATCCACCCCTCCAGGTGCTGCTTTCAGCACTGCGGGGCACCCCCAGCCCGCAGTGTTTGGGCTGGGCGAGGGGCTCCCTGCTGGGGAGAAGACAACCGTGAGCCTCCAGCCTCACCTGATCCCAGATTCCTTCTTGTTCTCCTGTGCTTTGGTTTCCTTCAGCCTTTGGAGCTCGTGTTTCGGGATGCTCGCGCGCACGGTGAAGGGCATGTCGAGCAATCCCCCTGAGGCTGGAAAGGACGGACATGGTCAGAAGTGGGGTGCTGCTGCTGCCGACATCGGTCCCAGGGGGGTGCATAGGGTCTCAGACCCCCATCCTCCTGCTCAGGCACCGTGGCCACTTCCCACCCCAGGGCTCAGTTTTGGGGAAGCCACCGAGATGTGGGGACAAAAGGCTGTGCCCAGCTGTGCCCGTCCCTTTGGCGGTGATGTTGGGCATCAGGCACCTGCGCTGCATGCCGTCCCACAGCTCTACCCGGGTCGGCTTCATGCAGGAGGGTTTCCTCTCCTTGGCAGAGGTCGCGTTCAGGCTCATCCCTGAGCAAACTTGCCAGCACTATGTTTTTTGGTTTGGTTTGGTGCCTTTTTTTTGCTAATGTGAAAAAAGCAAGTGACCTCCGGACCTCAACCACCAGCAGCCTCCAAACTGAACACGAGAGCCCTGCTGAGAGCTGCAGGGATCGCCCAGCTGCCAGCATCTCCACCTCTCCCCAGCCAACTTCCCTCTCCCGCTGGAGAGAGGGCAGCATGTCCCACGGCCTCTGACCTCTGTCTTTCTGCTCCCTGGCATAACAGCCTGAACGTGGGCACCTGGAGAGTGATCCGAGTGCCTTGGGTCAGCAGGGTCCTGAGCCCAGCCCTGAACGAGCGCCATGAAGGCTGTGGTCGTCTGGGCTGGGTTTTGATCTGACCAGTGATTTCTGCTGAAAGCTGCCTCCGCCTGCAGAGCATCTGGACGTGACAGCCTCCATAAGAGGGAGAGCATGTGTGGAGGTGCACATCCCTTCGTTTAACCTCCACGTATAATGCTGCAGAAAGAAGTCTGAATGGAGGCAGGACAGAGACTTTTAAATTCCTAAAGTGCAGTTTTGTCTGAGACATATCATTCTTACATAGACTTTAAATTTGTTTCCCCCTCTAGTCTGGATTGAAATAGCCCTGGTCTGACCCTAAGCCAAAAACCACACTGAAAATAGGAAGCAGAACAACTAAGAGCTCACTTCCTAAGTCACCACACCAGAAAAAAATCGGCAGAACTGACATTTCACACCCAGATCCATTGTCCCCAGGATCTCATGAAGTAATATGCCCACCAGGATCCTTTTCCTCTCTCATCACAGGGATCCACAGAGCAGCCACCACTTGTCGGTCCCCGTGGGATCACCCCTGGCCTCCCACCAACCAACCTCAGCCCTCCTGGGTCAGGCACGGGGGGCGTACGCAGGGTCCCCGACGTGCTAGAGATGCCAGGCTGGGATGGAGGAGAGCAGGGCTTCCACGCCAGCCTCACCTCCCTGCAACGGCCCTGATCCCAGCATGGTTTGGGCTGATGGCAGAGCCACAGCCCCGATGGGAAACTTCATCCTGATCCCAGTGAGACTGCATCGTGAACAAAGGAGACCTCAAGCATCTTTCACAGGACATTCTTTATTATTTCCACCATCTCCTTCCTCGTGGTCCAAAGACTGATGGGTTTCTGCAAAACAAGAGAGACTCCTCTGAGTCAGCACTGCCACTTTTTGGAGCTCTTTGCCCACAGGCAGACCCCGGGGATGGCTCCAGGCCACAACACCGAGGGCAGGGCCGCCATTTCCCTCCCTCTCTTTATCCCATCACCAGAGCCAGGCCAGCAGCAGGGTTTTGCTCCTGGGCTCTGCCAGGCCCACCCAAAAAGCCCTTCTCTTCCCAACACGCCTCCAAAGCTGCAAACAAACCCTCTCCCCTCTGGCCACGAGCAGCCTCCTGCTTTGTTAGGCCTTCCCCACGCTGACAGGAGACGTGGCCTGCTGTGTCTGCGTGTCAGCAGAAGGGGGGACAACGCTGCAAAAGGGGGGACTTGTGTCTAAGGGCTGCAGGGAACGCAGCCACTCCATCGAGCAGCACCAAGGGGGCTCCCAACAGCCCCCACTGCCCCCCAGATTCTGCCTTCCTACAAGGAGACAGCACCCAGCAAGGACTCAAATGTGAATCTACAGCGTCTCCCTGCCACTGCCTCAAAGGAGGCTGGAGCAGGTTAGGGATCGGTCTCTTCTCCCACACAACAGGCAGCAGGCCAAGGAAATGGCCTCAAGTTGCACCAGGGGAGGTGAAGGTTGGATATTAGGAAATATTTCTTCACTGAAAGCCTTGTAGGACATTGGAACAGCTGCCCGGGGATGTTGTTGAGTCACCATCCCTTAACATATTCAAAAAATGTGGAGAGCTGGTACTTCCAGACATCGTTTACTGGGACCTAAAAGATCCTATGGTTCTTTGAGTTCCATACCTGTCCTGCCACCTGCAGAGGAACGATCAGGAACGACTTCCTCAGGGCACGGCAGCCCTGATCAGTGTGGCCAGGGCCTCTCCGTCCTGGAGATCCCTGGTCTGCCCTTTGGTGGATGGGGCCACAGTGACATGGGCGCCTCACATATGGTTGGCAGCGGCTGGGGGCACTTCTTGCTGTGTGCTGACAGCACTTTCTTCTGAGGTTCTTTCATCAGCGACCAGAAAGACTCGGGCCTCGGTTTTAGCAGCTGAGAGTCTGGCCAAGAGGCTGGCCAAGAGCTCCAACCCGAGAGGTCTTGGTGGGCCAAGGGCAAGCATTGCTGCTGCCCCCTTGTGAGGCTGCCCAGGTCGTGGGGAAAATAAAACATCACCTTGTGAAGGTTCTCCTTCCCAGCCAACATCTCCAGAAATTCGTAATAGAATTTCATTTGCACCTTTGTGCCTTCGATGAGGAGCACCCCTACATCCCTCAGGACGAGGGCGATGTTCTCCCCCTTCCCCAGGGTGCGAGAGATGAGGGACGTGGTGCCTCGGATACGGCTCTCCACCGTCTTCCAGGACACGGAGGCAGCTGCAGCCACCTCAGGGAATTGGAGGGGCTCCAGCTCCTGGAAAACGACACGAGAGGGATGGAGTCGGTCACTAGCGGCCCTTCCCCATGTTCCCCAGGTGCTGCTCATGGCAGCCGTCACCCAGAAAGGCTTCGGTTTGGGACCTGCTCTGTGCAGGGGATGCTTTGCTTCTGAGAAGCACCTGAGATCCATGCAGCAAGGGATGCACCCTCTTACCTGGCAGGTATTCCTTATTGTCCGTGAGGTTGTGAGAAACTATAAGGTTCCTGGCCAGGTAAAACACAGGCATCGGGAAAATTATTGTCTCATTCCGAACCTTGACACATTTGGTAACAACATCAAAGGAGCCAAGGGCAGGAATATGGACACCCTGCAAGTGGAAGAGAACAGAAGGGCCGAAGGTTAAGGATCAGCTGGAATAAGAGCCGGAGATGGTCCCATCCGGGGTCCTGCTCTGCCCTTCCCACTGTTGGGAGCCAGGCTTAGGGACCCAGGGGCTTTCAGCAACTGGGGTCAGCCCTGAGATACCACACTGCCTACCACAAGCAGCACCGCACTTATGCGATACCTATTGGTCTCTTGGTGAGGCCTTTTGGGGTGAGTTGTCTACTTTTGAGGAGGGGAAAAAGGGTGACGTGGGTGCCAACCCACCTGGCGCAGCTGGAGGTGGTCCCGGATGTAGGCTGACACTGCATCCCAGACAGATTTTTGATCTGGAAGGCAAAGAAAATCAGGTCACGCTCTGTGTCTGGTGGCTGCCAGCCTTCCGGCACCCCCAGCCCCACGTTTTGGTGGCAGAGGAAAAGAGCCGTCACATCTCCAGCCCCAAACGGAGACCCCCCAGAGATGACCACAGAGCCGGGTCAACCCCGATGGAAAGCCCCAAATGCACATCAGCCGCGCCGCTGCTGTGCCGGGGGTGCCCATACCTCTGGCAGTGATTTTGGGCATCGAGGATCCATGCTTCATCCCATCCCAGAAATCTATCTTGGTCCGCCTCATGTAGGCGGGTTTCACGTCGTCAGCAAAGGTCACACGCCGGCTCATGCCACTCTCAAAATGAGGCTTTTGGCTTTCCACACTGGTGCTGAGACTCAAGATACTACAAAGCAGGCTTTGGCACTGCAGTGTGGGGTTTAAACACTTAAAGGAGAGCTTGGGCCATAGAAAGGAGGGTTTCAGCCCAAACCATTTGGGTACTCACAAGCAGTGCGTGGTTGCCGCAAGGAGGGCTCCGACTCCCCAGTGGGACTCTGGGCCCCAAAACGAAGCTCCGCACTCCGAAGGCCAGGCCAGAGGGGCTCCAAAAGGCTCCCTAATTCTGCTGCCTCCCACCTCGGCTCCCCCATTTCTGCAGGCCCCTGGCATGGCCGCCGGGACATGGCCTGAGGAAGGGAATGGAGGAAGAAGTAGCCCAGGGCGGGCTGTTTTAGGGAGGTCCCAGCTGAGTGGCAGCTAGCAAATGTGACGCCCATCCAAAAGAAGGGGCAGAAGGAGGGTCCGGGGAGCTGCAGGCCTGTCAGTGTGCTCTTGGTGCCGGGGCAGCTCATGGAGCAGATTATGAAATGGCCTGTTCTCTAAATAAAGGCGTTGACCTTTCAGTACTGGTGTTTTAACCCAAAATGAGGCTCTAGGTACTTTGCGTTAGGCCTTGGGAGTTCAACAGGAGGGGTTGAACAGTTGGAGGCCTTGTGCCATAAATGGAGGGTTTCAGACCAAAACATTAGGCTTTTGGCCCTCAGGCCCAAAACATCAGGCTCTGACACTCTAGCTCTGGCTAGAGCTCGGGAAGAAAAAGTGGGTTTATGGCCTTGGGAAGAAGGGGCAGGTCACTCACGAGGACTTCACCAGCATGTGAACTTTTGCTTTTAGAGTCCAGAGCCTCATTTTCAGTTTCCAAAGCCTCAAGGCTAAAGCTCAAATCCTCATTTGCTCAGTCCAAAGCCTGATGTTTAGGATGCAGAGCCTCATTCCTTGACCCCACAGCCACTTTTGGAGGGTCCAAAGCTCCGGTTTCGGTATTCAAAGCCTCATTTTCGGTGTCCAGAGCCTCCACTGAGAATCCAAGCTCAGTGTTATGCTCACAGCTTCATTTTAGAGTCTGAAGTCTCATTTTTGTTATCCAAATCCTCAATTTAGGCACCAGAGTGTCATCTGTTTGTAACTAAAGCCTCATTTTTAGGGGCCAGAGCCATGTTTTCTTTACTTAAAGTCATGTTTTTAGGGCCTAGATGCTCATTTGATAAGTCCAAAGCTTCAATATTAAGGTTAAAACCATCAGTCGCCAGTACAAAGCCTCATTTTACTGTCTAAAGACTCATTTTCAGGGTCAAGACCAACATTAGCATCCAAAGCCTGTTCTATTTTTCCAAACTTCCATTTTTAGCACACAAAGTCTCATATATGTGAACCAAAACCTCATGTGCATGTTCAAAGCCCCAGCTTTTTATGTCCAAAACATCATTTTTTTTTGAACCCAATCACTTTATTATCCAAAGTCTCATTTTTAGACTCAAAAGCCTCATCTGTACACCCGAAGTCCTATTCTTAGGACCTGAGACCCCATTTTCGCAGCCCAAAGGTTCTTTTTATCATCTAAAGCTTCACTTTGGGGGTCAAAAGCCCTACTTTTGGCCTCAAATGGTAAGTTTTCAGACCAAAGCAATGTTTTGAACCATAGAATCACTGGAATGATCCCTACCCTGCTCCAACCTCCTTTGAGGCAGTGGCAGGGAGATGCTGTAGATTCACATTTGAGTCCTTGCTGGGTGCTGTCTCCTTGTAGGAAGGCAGAGTTTGGGGGGCAGTGGGGCTGTTGGGAGCCCCCTTGGTGCTGCTCGATGGAGTGGCTGCGTTCCCTGCAGCCCTTAGACACAAGTCCCCCCTTTTGCAGCGTTGTCCCCCCTTCTGCTGACACGCAGACACAGCAGGCCACATCTCCTGTCAGCATGGGGAAGGCCTAACAAAGCAGGAGGCTGCTCGTGGCCAGAGGGGAGAGGGTTTGTTTGCAGCTTTGGAGGCGTGTTGGGAAGAGAAGGGCTTTTTGGGTGGGCCTGGCAGAGCCCAGGAGCAAAAAACACTTCTGGTGGTTCCAGTACTGATGCCTGGGGGCCAGCACCAGTGACCGGCCTCCAGCTGGATTTAACCCCATTCACCACGACTCTTTGGGCCCAGTTTTTAACCCAACAAAGCGTACACCCGTCCAGGCCTCGAGCTGCCAGTTTCTCCAGGAGAATGCTGTGGGAAATGGGGTCAAAAGCCCAAGTGAAGGCTAGGTATTTCCTAGCAGACACGTGGTGAGTTCCAGTCCCCCAGACCTCAGTGGTTTCACCGTGATAGAAGGAGCTCTGTACACACGGGACCAGACCGCTGAGTTGGCTGCAGTATTCGTGCTCCTCCCAAAACCAGTCCTCCCCATCATACAGCAACCCCACGTCAAGTGAGGTGGCCCAAAACAGTGAGGTATGGCCACGTTACTGTGCCCGTAGGTATGCTAATTACTCCTTCACCAGCTTAAAGGATGCACGTGGAGATCCACAGAAGGACAGAGCCACCCAAAGCACACTTCTCCACCCACCATCGCGCCCTCTTCTATTAACAGGACGCAACATTAAGGTCGTCAGAGGTTATCTGAGAAAGATCCAGGGGCCTCGAAACTTCTTGATCCATGATTACAGGAGGCCTGGTATGGACTGGGAGGTGCTGGCGCCTCACGACCCACATCTCCCTGGTCAGCAGAGCAGTGGCCGTGTCACAATAGAGCGGTGGCTGTGTCACAATGGCATGACACAGCCTGGCTAGAGTATAAAAGGGGACGTGGGCGCGGGCTCCTGCACTCTGGATTGTTCAGAGAACGAGTGCAGAGATGAGCCTGAGCGCGACCTCTTCCAAGGAGAGGAAACCCTCCTGCATTAAGTCGTCCCGGGTAGAACTGTGGGACAGCATGCAGCGCAGGTGCCTGATGCCCAACATCACCGCCAAAGGTAGGGGCACCCCCAGCACCACGGTAGTAGTTTTGGTAACCACATTTGGGGCTTTCCTTGGGCGAGACCCAGTGCCGGAGCCATGGCGGGGTGTCTCTGCTGGGGCTTTTCATCTGCCACCGAACCCCGGCTCTGGGGATGCTGCTGGAGCTGTGGGACCACCAGACCCAGCGTGAGCAGGCACCAAACATCGGGTCTCGGGGTGCTGCTGGAGGTGTGGGACCACCAGACCCAGCGTGACCAGGTTTTCCTTTGCTTTCCAGAGCAAACAGACGTCTGGAATGCGGTGGCCAACTACGTGCTGCAGCAGCTCCTGCAATACAAGGTGGGTCGGCGCCGAGTCCAACTTCTCTGCTTGGCTTCTCCAAGTCAGGGGAGTCCCCACAGCTCGGGGCCACGGGCTGTAGTGACCCTTCCCCTCCCCGGAAAGCAGGGAACTCACCCCAAAAGTCCCCACTGAGGGGCTGACAGGCACCACGCAGGCGCGGTATCCCTTGTGATAGGTGGTGTCGTGTCTCAGGGCCGATCCCAGTCATTGGAGGCCCCTGGGTCCCCTCAGGCTGCTTCTGCCTTGACTGCAGCAGAGCGTTTTCGGAAGGGCAAGGAGAGGGAAAGGACTGGAATGGGGCCACCTCCAGCTCTTCCTCCGGCCTGTCCTCACCCTTTGGCCCTTCCCTTCCACTCGCAGGGCGTCCGAATCCCCACTCTGGGCTCCTTCGATATAATCCAGAAACGGATCCAAGCTGGGGACAAGGCGATGACTTTGCAGTGGCCAGTGTTTCACCTGGCCACGAACCTCCTAAACACTCACCACCTTGAGGACAGCAACGGCAGCCTGCCAGGTAAGGCGCTGGATGAAACCTTGCTGGCTGCACGGCCGGGGCATGTGGGGCATGGCCTCCGTGCTCAAAAGCCAAGCCACGGAGCCAGCCCAAAGTTGGGGCATTTTGGGGGATGGGCTGCAACAAGCAGCACGTGGGGGAGACGCATGAAGGGCCGCCGGGTGCCTAACAACATCCATCCCGTGTGGTTTTCCAGCCCACAAGAAGCTGGAGCCCCTGAGACGTGCCGAGGTGGCGGCGGACGCCTGCGTGTCCTGGCAGAAAGCTGAGAGCTGCATCCGAGGCACCATGGCCCTCATCTCCCAGTGCCTGCGGGAGGGGGAGAACGTCGCCCTCGTCCTGAGTGACCTGGGCGTGCTCCTCATAGAAGGCACCAAGGTGGAGATGAAATTCTACTACGACGTCCTGGAGATGCTGTGTGGCAAGGAGGACCTTCAGAACGCCGTTTTGAAGGTGAGGGGCTTTGTTTTGCTCCGGGCAATCCAAAACCTTTGTCCAAACGGCTCGGGCCAGGCCAAAGTGACGGTCCTGCCCGCTCTGGGGTCTTGGGATCCCCCCCACCAGGGATATTCTCCCACCTCTGTTCTCCCCCCTGCAGGTCCCGCAGCTGATGGACACCGTGGTGTCCCGGCTGGCAGTCATAGCCTCCCTGACATCCTCTGGCCGTGTCGTCATCTTCCCCGAGTAAGTATATTTGCAAAGTTGGCTGCTCAGTGCAGCTGCTCAGCTCCTTTTTGGTACCATTTGGCCAAAAGCAGCCTCTATGGAATGTGAAAACGTGCCCATGAGCAGGCGACGACAGAGAGCAGAAAGGGCAGCTCGTGCCGAATGTCACACCAGGGTCCTCTCCTTGCGTGCAGGTTTGCAGTGGAGTTGGTGCCCAAATCGTCATACAGGAAATCATCCAAGGCCCCAGGAAAACTCCCTGGGAAGGAGAAAAAGAAGAAAGACGGCGTCTTGCCACCTCTCAGCCAGGGCAAGAAAGGTAAAGCAGCGGCTGGCTCCTTCCCGTGGCACGGGTGGCCCAGTTTTGGGATCCAGTGGGCTCATGCCCTGGTGTGGGTGCTCCCAAGGCTCCAGCCTGCGCCACAACTCTGCCCGCCAGCTGGGCACAGCCTGTTGTCCCCACATCTTTCTTGGTGGCTTCCCCAAAACTGAGCCCTGGGATGGGAAGTGGCCACAGTGCCTGTGCATGGGGAAGGCAGGAGGATGGGGATCCTAGACCCTATGCACCCCCCTGGGACCGATGTCGGCAGCAGCAGCACCCCACTTCTGACCATGTCCGTCCTTTCCAGCCTCAGGGGGATTGCTCGACATGCCTTTCACCGTGCGTGCGAGTATCCCAAAACACGAGCTCCAAAAGTTGAAGGAAATAAAAGCACAGGAGGACAAGAAGGAATCTGGGATGAGGTGAGGCCGGAGGCTCACGGTTGTCTTCTTCCCAGCAGGGAGCCCCTCGCCCAGCCCAAACACTGCGGGCTGGGGGTGCCCCGCAGTGCTGAAAGCAGCACCTGGAGGGGTGGATGGGGCCGGTGGTATGCAAGCAGGGTCACGTTTTCAGGGTGCAGGATGCGGCCCCAGTGCCATCGTGTGCTCATGCAATCTTTTTTGATGTGTTTTCAGCCAGCTGCCAGCAATCCCAGGGCTGCCTCCTGCCAAAAACCAGCCTTTGGCCAGCCAAGACCAGGACAAACTCACAGCCAGAAACGGAACACGAGGGATGGACCGAGTGTGGGCAGCGACAACTCCGGGGCTCACTGGAGAAGAGCGAGGAGTGGACACAGTCCTCCATGCTGGTGGACTGCCAAAGATTCCAACAAAGACAACCTCCAAGAAGCTGCCTTTCCCTTTGAGACCTCCAGCTGCGAAGAGACTCCCTACAATCGTCGTATCATCACCGAGTTCTGAGGAGAGCCTGCCCCGGAGGCCTCGCTATAACACCTCCCTGCTGCTGCCCACCCTGGACGGTACATCCAAGACGTTGGTGTCCGAACCGTCAAGAGCAAGGCGCCTGGGAGAGGACAAACCCCCCACACAAGCTGAGATCTTGGAACTATGGAAGCAGTATCTCAAAAAGTAAAACCCCAAAATGATTGACGTGCATGTCCAAGTTTATTTCCAACACTACACAGCACAGACATGTCACAAATGGACATGAAGAGAGAGGAGAAAACCTCCTTGCTGGTTTTAGTAGCAGTTTCCATGTCTGAGCAGAGATCAAAGGCTGTTGGAGCCGAGATGAGAAAGATTCAGGACACAGCTGCAGGTACGTGCTGCACAGCTGAAGCACACTCAGGCAGGACGGAGCTCTGGGGCATCCAGCAGGAGCTGGTTCCCAACCCACGGCACAGGGATCACTCTCCAGGTGCCCAGGTCCAGGCTGTTATGCCAGGGAGCAGAAAGACAGAGGCCAGAGGCCGTGGGACATGCTGCCCTCTCTCCAGCAGGAGAGGGAAGTTGGCTGGGGAGAGGTGGAGATGCTGGCAGCTGGGCGATCCCTGCAGCTCTCAGCAGGGCTCTCGTGTTCAGTTTGGAGGCTGCTGGTGGTTGAGGTCCGGAGGTCGCTTGCTTTTTGCACATTAGCAAAAAAAAAGGCACCAAACCAAACCAAAAACCATAGCGCTGGCAAGTTTGCTCTACTTATTTTGCTCCCAGATTGCTTTAATTTTTATTTTCATTTTCCCCAAAGAGCTATTTTAATTGGGACATGACAAGGCAGTGCTTATAAACAAGGATTTGCACCCGGCTGACTTGGGGCAGGCGGCTGCAGATGCTGAAGGGGCAGGAATGGGACATGTGTGGTGCAGTTTGTTATTTATTTCACCCTGGCAGGGATAATTAATTAGGGTTAATTTTCGTCACAGCGGTCCTTGTGGTGTCATTCCATATTTGTGCTCGCAGCAGTGCTGATGGCACACTGCTGCTTTGGCTACCTCATTTTAGGGTCCAAAACATCCTTTTAAGGGCTTCCACCCTGTGTTTTAGAGTCTAATATCTCCTGTTTAGGGCCCAAACCCTTCTGTTTAGGTCCCAGAGCCTCAGTTTTTGGGGCTGTATTTCCACGGTAAGCCCCAAGCCCTCCTTCAAGCAGATACAGCCTCATTTTTGGGTGTAGTGAGACTTCTGAGGGAGCAAAGGCTAGTTGGCAGACCCTAAACCTCATTTCAGGGCCCCAAAGCACCATTTTGGGGTCCATAGCCCATTTCTGGGGATCAGAGCTTTGGTTTGGCATTTCAGAGCTTCCCGTTGAGCATCCACAGATTCATTTTTAAGGGCTCCAACCCTCAGTTCTAGGACCCAAAACCTCCTTTTAGGGTCCAGCACCCATCTTAAGGGTCCAAGCATCCAAAGTTTGGGGGTCTGCATTGGGGTGATGTGGCAAGGGGGTGGCAGCAGGGGGCAACCCCAGTGTGAAGGATGAATGGGAGGTGGTGGGAAATCTCCTTTGCACCACTTGTGTTTATTTTTTAAATTCCTTCTTCCTCTTTCCTTTGCTTATTGAACATTTTTAACCTTGACCCATAACTTTTGTCAGTTCTGCTCTTTCTAGTCTCTTTTCTCATGGCAAGCATCGTGTGGGGCTTAGCTGCCAGCCAGGTCAGCCCACCACTGCTCCTCAGACTCTTCTCTAATCCTTGCAGCTGGCCAGAAACCCCAGATATTGATCTCTGTAAGCTTTTATTTGATTCATTTATCCTTCATCTCATCCTAGCCTGCAGCCCAGCTCTTCTCCTCCTTTCTCCTCTCTTAGGACCCATGAGAACTTGCCTTCTCAAACCCTTAAACACTCCAGCAGCCCCATTTCTGTAAATTCAAGATACTGCTTCCTAGTGCTGATATCAGTCAATTGCTTGGCAATCATCAAATCACTTTAACAGAAGAAATAATCTCATCCAACATATGTTGTATGTAGCTAAAAGATAAGTTGCTTTTTGTAGATTTTTTTTTCCAAAGGAAGCCTCAGCAGCACATGAATTTTCTTCAGATTCGTTGCAGTTGATACATAATTTTTATTTTTATTTTTTTCAATTAAACCAGCAACCAAAAATCATCTCTCATTTCCAAAACCAAGGCCTTTCAATCTGTATTTAAAAATAATCCTCCAGATTTGATGTCATTTCTGCCTCTAGGACTTACTGGAGTCCAGCGGGTGACTGTGGCAGCTGTGTTGCTCTTCAAAAGACCTGGGCAGGCTGAAATCAATTTGGGCGATTGATTTGCTTTTTTTTCAGCTTGAATTTGAATGAATCCCCTAGCACAATTAAGGGTTAGGAACTCAAACATCAAAAAAGGGTGCTAAGGCCTGGTTTTGAAGGAACAAGTGCCATCAGTGCTTAAGAGGCTGGTCACTGGGTGAAGGTGTTTAGGCTTTGTGATAAAAAATTTGTCCCTGGGTTGGTCCTGGGCAGACATATGATGACACCTGAAGATGGGACATCTTGTTCATTGCCTAAAGTGGTAAATTTAGGTCATTTGAGATTATAGTTTAGGCATTTGGGGCTAGTGACCCATGCTGGCTTAGTAGCCCTCACAAATTCAACATCTGAACGTACCTGGGGATACGAGTCTGCATCGAGAAACATGGAACCAAGTAGCAGAGTGTGTAGAAGAAACCGAGCAATACAGATGGCTAAATTTGTCTGAGTGATGGTGTGTGAACACAAAGCTGACGGCGGGTGGGTAAATGGACAGATGGATGGTGGAGAAGGAGTCGTTGCTCATTAGGATGTTAAATTTCTGGCGGTCGCCCTATGGAGAGGGAGAAAACCTTGCACTAGGCAGGTGGAGTAGCTAGGAGAACAGATAGCCAAGCCCAGAACCCATCTCTGGATGGGACTGGGATTTCCCAAGGGAAATTTTCACAAAACACAAGAAATGGAGGATCGGGATCATGACCTGCAGTTGCCATGCCCTCTCCAGTGTCTGCAAAGGGACTGTGGCATAGTGCACTTGGTTTGCTCCGTGATCCATCCAGACTTTCCACACCACGGAACCATGAATATGTAGTGCTGGGGAGTGGCTGCCTTCTCAGCTGATTCCCCAAAGGGGCAGGACTTCATAGGGCCCGAAATATAAGCTGGCTGGGCGCCCACCTTTTTTTCTCCAAGACGGTTTTGGTCACGATGATGCAATACTTTCTCGCACAGCTGCTGTGTAAGTGGCTTATTTTCTTCTTTTTTTTGCAGTCTCCTGTGACTTGTCCTATCATCTCAAAGCCTTCAATACCCGTCTCTTACAGCTTTCCTCCAGGTGCTCCCACTTGCTGTATCCTCTGCTGGTAAGAACAATTTTACCTGTTGTGAGATGCGCTCCAACTAAACTGACTCTTTGGCAGTGGGGTGGAGTTGGATTGCATTTTGTGAAACAGAGAGGAAAGGGATGTGTCACTCTCCTTTTCCCCTTTGAAAATTCCCTCCCGTCCTCTAAATCCTTACCTTTCTTTCCCAGACCCCCTGCCAGTCCCTGAGCTCTCCACAGACCCCAGTTATGATGTCTACTACGAAGGGGAACGCGTTGCTTTCATATGCACGGCTCCGACGATGAAGAGCGTAGATGGATTTCGGTTCTTCAATCGAAGTGGGGACCAAGTCTACGAACGTACTTCCTACTCTCACACAATTGCCTGGTTCCAGCTCACAGCTGCAAAAGCGTCTGCCATGGAGTACACGTGCATGTACTGGGTGAAGGATGCTGGACGAGAAATTCTTTCCAATAGGAGCCTTCCTCTTTCAATCAACGTTCAGGGTACGTGGGTCTTGTGTTGCCTCTAGATGATGTTGCTTCGAGTCTCTGCCTTCTCACAAGCTCCTTTTGTGCTCCTGGGTTTCTCTGAGCAGTCAGGAATAGGGTAGCCTAACAGCTCTGTCACCTCCAAGGGGTCTCACAGCGCTGAGCCTCCCCAAGCCTTTCCTTACGGTTTGGGGTGCATCACGTGCCTTCCTCTTTAGTCGTGTGAGTACTTATTTTCTGCACTTTGGTGAATACAAAGAAACTGAGTTGCTCAGAATTCTTATCTCTGAGGTCTGTGGGTCTGTGCTTCTCTTCTCATAGTTCAAGACATGTAGAAAAAAGAGCGATGAATGACTCACACAAGAGCTGATCGTTAGTAAAAGGTTCTGTATTTGTCCCAGTAATATTCTAGAGAATTAACTTGTCTACTCCCTTTGTCAAATCTGAAGCATGACATTGGAAGAAATAATGGGTTTTGTGCACAAATCCTTATGTCAATAGGTAGCAGGTTTTGTTTGCTCTCCCCCCCCAGATGCTCCAGTGGCCCCGGTTTTGTCCCTGGATCCTCAGCAGCCAGTCTACAGATACGGGAACAATGTCAAGCTCCTCTGCACCGTCCCCTTTTCTTCATTCTACATCAGAGAATTCCAGTACTATGGAGACTTTGGACTTGCAATCTCCATCCCAGTTGTGAAACTGCAAAACTACAGCTACAACCTGCAAATCACAGGAAGGGAGGTCTCCGGGTCTTACAGTTGTGCCTATTTTGTATTTAAGTCTGGACGTGCCGTTCGCTCCGAGAGCAGCCCCTGGGTCAATGTCTACGTGAAACGTGAGTTTTCCATCCCTTCCACACTAAAACCTCTAATAACTACTGACCTATCATTGGGTAATTTATTCTGTGTGTGCCTGCCTAGGAATTCATTCGTGTCATCTGTCTCTGTGTCCATCACTTAATGAGCTTATTGCCACGTCTAACCATGCTCTCATCAACAACAAATACAAGAAATACTGGGGAAAAAAATCTCAGTGAAAAGAGTCTCATCACCTTACATGGCTTTTCTGATGAGACCGTGGCTTTCTAGGACCTCCTTCTAGACCTTCTTTCTTTTATCCTCCATCCCTCCAAGATCTGGGTAGCTATAGGTGGGCTTGCTCGTTGGAAGAGTCTTCATGGTAAAGTCACCACTGGTTCCTTCCCAGGCCAGATAATCGGCTGGGTTCGAGAGATCCTTGTTGGTGGCTCGTTCTTTACCATCAATGGCCTCATCTTTTTCTTCTCCCACCGCCTCAAGAAGAAAAGAGGTAAATATTTAATTTTTATTGCACCACACTAATTCTTTTGATCCCGGGACTTCATTTTCTTTGCCAAAAAAAAAATAAAAATCCTTCATTTTGAGTGTTACTTTACCTTCCTTTCTGGGGAGGGTGTTCTGGACAGAGCTTGAACAGGATCACTGCTCACCCTCCTCTCTTGTTTGAACCCCAAACTGATTTCCCGTAGAGGTCCAAGAATACAGAGAAGCAATTTTTGATGCTGTTACTTCCCTCATTTACAGATCTGGAAGAAGGATTCAGGATGGACTAACAAGATGAGTTAGAAGAAGAACCCTTAAAGGTTTTACTCTGTTTTGCCAAGGCAATCCGTTCCGTTGGGCCCTGCCTGATTCCTCATTGTCTGCCTCAGTGTCCTGAAGAGACAGAAGCAGTGAACTGGAAGTACCTGACTACTCCTCTCCTCTGTGCACAACCCCATGCCTTGAGTCTTACCAATTAAAGCTGGTTGTTGTATTTAGGTCTTGTGTGTTTCATGGGAAGGTGTTTCTTTCCATCCTCCTTCCTGAAGTGTGTGTATTTGTGTGTGCTTGTGCACAGCCTCGGGGTCATGGCAGAGAAAATCTCTGGGTTTTAGGGTTGTGACTATTTTGCATTTCAGTCTAGACGTGCTGTTGGCTCAGAGAAGAGCCTCTGGGTTGATCTGTGCGTCTGCTCTATCCCACACCTAACCCACAATTAAACCTGGCTTTTGCTTGCCTCTGAAATTCAGCCTCATTTCTGAATTTTCACATTTCTGAATTTTCACATTTCTGAATTTTCTGTGGATGAGCGTGGTGTTAACCAGGCCTGCCCCGTGGGGCTGAGTTTCCCTTCCTCCAAGAAGACACAAGGCACTGTCCCCTGGGCATTGCCTTGCTGCTTTGACCTCAGCCATCGCTCACAAGGATGCAGTCGGCTGTTGCTTCTTCCAGGCAACCCCGTGGCACCTCCTCGAGGTCTTCCCAGCCCCAGGAGGTGATCGAGGAGTCCTTTTGGCCAAGGCGAGGAGGAGCAGGGTATTTCTGTGTGAATACTTAAGGTTTGCCCACGCAAAGTCAAGTGAGCCAGGTGAGAACCCCAAACTCCTCGAGGAGCAGCAGATCTTAACCCATGGATCCAGCCGGCAAAGGAATGATTTGGATATATAAGAGCTTTTCCTTTTCCACCTTATTTCAGGAGGGCTTCAGGAAAAGGGGAGCTGTGGGCTCCCAAGCTTCCACTCCACGCCAGGCTTCAACGACACGGTGGCCAAAGAAAGATTTTTCTTCAGCATCTCCCACTGCCATAGCTGCAAACCAAGGCAAGACAAAACCTTGCAGAAAGGACCTGCTGAACTTACCACGAAGGCAGCAGTCAGTTTGCCCTGTGCTTGGAGTCACCCTGACCATCCGTCCTGATTTCACCTGGGATTGAGTTAATTTTCCTCCCAGTAGCTGGAACAGCACTTGGGATCTGGCATTGCTGGGTGGGTAGTGAGCAATTGCACTGTGCATCACTTGCTTCCTATATTCCTTTATCGTTATTATTTTTTCCCTTCCTTTTTGCCCTTTTAAACTGTCTTTATCTCAAACCAAAAGCTATTATTTTTTTTTCCTTTCTTTTGTTTTTTTCTGTTCTGTTCCCCGTCCCTCTGTGGTGGGAGGGAAGTGAGCGAACAGCTGTGTGGTGCTGGGTTAAGCCACAACACTAATCCTTTAAAAGTTTTATCTTGTATCACTCTGCTTCTGTCTCTTTC
This sequence comes from Anas acuta, assembly GCF_963932015.1. Taxonomy (NCBI): domain Eukaryota; kingdom Metazoa; phylum Chordata; class Aves; order Anseriformes; family Anatidae; genus Anas; species Anas acuta. Next base: position 193,992 of record NC_089013.1, on the reverse strand, counting down.
CTGACAGCCTCGGCTAGCTAGAGACTTAGCACGCTCCATCTGTGTCAG